>NC_135767.1:2310725-2340113 GCF_052425735.1 Oculina patagonica | reverse complement strand
TTGTGATTTACCACTTTGTTGAGTAGGAAAAATAAAACTAGTACAATCCAGTACCATTCCAGGGTGCAAAGAAGTTGATGGATGTACTAGCCAAAAAGTCATCTTAACTTGCCTTCAAAAAGTGGATTTTGCAGTTGGGTTAGGATCATAAGTATTGTGCTTATGATGCCAGCCCAAATGCAAAATCCACAAGCTCCAGGCTAGTGGACACCAAATTGTTTGCACAGCGTATTCATTTTATCATTTTCACAAAACCTTTTCTTATCTTTGAGCTTCAAGTCAACTTTTCTCAAATTCGAGGTTTTCCTGCATACAGTGCATGATCTCTTGTAACACCAGCTTTTCCCAGTACTTAGTAAAATAAGCATGGAACACAACAAGGGAGATTTTAAATAACATGCATTGGTGATTTTTAGGATCACAACTATGGGCAGCCCCCGCCCATGACACCCCCGGACTCCAACAGTCCAGGGCCCGAGGATGGTGATACAGGGAATGAGGATGATGAAGATGACGGGGTTACGCGGTGTATTTGGTAAGAAGGTTCAATGTCTATGGTAGCGATATATGACTACTAACAATTGGTTCATTTTGTAGCGTGCACTAGTGAGTAATGGTGCATGCGGAAAGTTTGAAGAGCACAAAAGAAGCATAAGAGTTGCTTGAGGCGATAGCCAAGAGCAACTCTACCCTGTTGAGTGCAAACTTCCCACATGCATCATAACTCGATAGTGCACAGCTAAAAGCATGAACCATTATTGTTTTATAACATTGCTGGTGATAATGTTCATCAAAACCCTCGCCAAAAATGAAAGTAAAACAACATCAGAGTGATTCTTCCTGGGAAGGAATATAATTATGTTGTGGGTTTAATTTATCTTAAGTTTAGAAATTTTCAAACTCGTTTGATTTTGGTTTTTTATTGTCTCATATTAATTATCATGATCTGAAACAAAGGAAAATAAAAATCAAGCTGGTTTGAAAAAATTTAAAACAAAAATTAATTCAAACAACAACATATTTATCAAACAGCAGATTGATTGAGGAAAAGAGATGTTGAACAATCAGGACTCTTTGCTTGGAATTGTGGTTTGAGTAAAAATAAAGTAAACATACATGTGTGATAGTGGCTGACAGTTTTTCTCTTCCCTTCCAGTGAGTTTGATCATGATGATGGCTACATGATTTGCTGTGACAAGTGCAGGTTTGTTTTCTTGTGTTACAGAATTGTAAAGTTTCTGTGGTGCAATGTGCATTATTTTCGTCACTAGTAAATCACTAAAGAAAGGTTGTGTAAAAGCCTGTAGACCCATCCAGTGGATGTTAAACTCCAATTTCCTAATTTCCTTGTAGTTGAGTATTTCTATTTCCCTTATACAGGAGTCTTAAAGACCCCCTTGACAAAATCATGAGGGTAAAGTGAAGCTTGTTTTCTCGCTGGTTTCCAATCAGGCTTCATGGCAATGTACATGTATTCACCAGTTTCTGTTGCCGCACTTCGCACCAGTGTATAAAATTGAAATTTCAGTTGTTAAACCTTTTTGAATGGACCAAATCAGTTATGACAGCTATCTGTTCTGCTAAAGGATTTCGGAAGAGTGGTTGTTAATGTTTTTGGTTCTTTTGTTGTTCTTTGTAGTGTATGGCAGCATATTGAGTGTATGGGTATTAACGCTGATGCCGTACCTGAAAACTACCTTTGTGATCAGTGTCAACCAAGGTTAGTAACTTTTCCATGGCAAGTACTAAAACCCGAAACAACGAAACGAAACCACTGAAATGAAACCACCGAAACTGCCAAAGCGACCGGAACGAAACCGCCGAAACAACCGAAACGAGCAAAACGAAATGAAATCACCGAAACAAGCAAAACTTTAAGATTTCCGCCACTTACCGTACACTCTTTTTGGTTGTTTCGGCGGTTTTTGTTTAGGTCGTTTCGGTGGTTTCGTTTCAGTGGTTTTGTTTCATTGTTTTCGTTTTTAGTACATGCCCTTTTTCATGAGGGGTAACCAAGTTATAACATGCACAAATAATGTAAATCTGCAGGGCCATTAGTTGTAAGGCTGCATAAATAATAATCTGTTCATTTATTGTATAATATTCTATGACAAATTTGAACATTATTGATGGAAAAAACTGCTTCAAGTGACCTCATGGATGTGTAGGGCTGTCCCTGGTGTAAAATGCTGTAAAATCTCTATCTAAAATAATAATTATATCCTTGCTGATAACCACACATTGTGCGTCAAGATACCATCCGGGAGTTGATTAGATTCTCTTTATATTTTTTGTCACCTGTCTGCTATCAAGGCAGTGTATTGTATTGATGTTGGCTTAAAATAGATCAAGGACTATTACAGACTTGTGTTATTAATTATGGGTACATTCATTTCAATAACAAGGGTGGGATTTGTGTAATTATTCTTTTTCTTTTCAATTTTCCATCTATGCTGTACATTTAATATATTTTTAAATCGATAGACCATAAATGAAGTGTACATTTTCTTGTCTTCACAGAACATTGGACAGAGAACGGGCCAGGGCGATTCAAGAGCGGAAAAAAGAGGAGCAAAGTGGTAGGTGTTTAAATTGTTGCCAGCCCTGGGTGATCCGTTCAGAAGCCTTATTATTTTCTTTTATGCCAAAAAAAAAAATCACATCAGAATTTCTTATTTTTTAATGTTTTTTTTTTAAAAGAAATGTTGCAAATGAAGAACATGCATGGCTTACTCATGTATTTTATTTAAAAAAATGGTAAACAAATTCTCCAAATTTGCAAAAAAAAAAAATAAGTATGGCTTTATTGCACGTTCAAGACAGTACAGGTGTAAGGGACAATAACTAATATCGGCCAATCAGAATGCTGCATGACTGGTCCGATATTTTCTTAATATTGGACTTACTAAAATTTCTACAGCTGTTTTTCCATCATAAAGCCATGTGATAAATCTGTTATTTACCAAGCTTGTTAGGGACCATCCTTGAAGAATATTGGGCATTTTTATCAGAAGAAATGTCAAGAATTCTTTCTAACACTTATTTCGTTCTTTTTGCAAGATGATGATGATGATGACGAAGATAGTGAAGAAGACAGGGAAACGCCGTCATACACTGCTATTTCCAATACACCAACAAGCATCACGCTGACGGCCAAAGTTAGCCAGAAGCGAAAACGGGGGCCTAACAAGATCAAAGTTAAAGACAAAGATATTCTTCATGTATGTAAATCTTTACTTGCATTTTCATTAGCTCCTACATTACTGAGAGATTTTAATTTTTACTGAAAAGTTTGTGATTTATTAACTGAGTTATTTCTTTAACAGAGTGGTGAAAACCTCGATAAAGACAAAAAACCCAAGAGGAGACGGGTAGGTTGAAAATTCCAATTCTAAGCATGAGTAAATGTATGCTTTACAAATTTCAAACATTTCTTTTAATGTAAGTTCTGAAAATTTGGTGGTACATGAAGACAGTTTCCCTTCAGTTGATGAATTCCCTCATTCTCATCATCTGATCTGGTTGACAATGTATTGGTATTGTTAGGAGAAATTACACTACTACTTCTTGCTTTGGCACCAATTGCTAAGCAACCTTAGAGATTTATGCACTCTCGCCCCTCCATCAGGCAATGCTAAAACTTCAAAGAAAAAATGTTATAAATTAATGAAGTGAGGTAATGGTAGCTGTTTAATGATATTGTCTTTATCTGTTTTTGATACAGAGACAGAAGCAGAAACCTCCCCCTGGATTTGTCCCCGGTGAGTTTGGGCTAGTAAAGAATTTTTTACAGTCATTTGCCATTATGACACACACTGTAACTACATGTATAAATTGTACAGTTTGTGCTAAAGTGCTGATTGCCTTTTAAGATACCTTCAAAACATCCTATTCATTCTGTACACTATATAATTCCCACATTGATTTGAAAAAAGGTTTATGTTGGGTTCTTATGTTCTGTTCTTTCAGTTGATGAGGAAACTAATGAGGCATGGGACAACACATGTAATTCTTTTGATAATTATGAGGAGCTGAAAGAAAATATTTACGGCAAGGAGCTGGAGCAACTAGCTCTGAACTCAGTACAGGTGTGTTTAATTGTTTACTAAGAACAAAATATCATTTTCATTTACCATTTGCAGTTATTAAAACCTCAAATTTGCCTTGCATCTACATGTTTTTAAAACCGATTTTGTATTCTTCAGGAAAATGGATTCTTGCCATCTGTTGCCAATGACGACCAGCTATGTAAAGTGGTAGAAGTGCAGAGATGTAGAAAGGTATGTAATAACAAGGTTGTTTAACACTCTCGGCTTTCTGTGGGCAATGGATTGATGACCAATAGTTATAAGCACATGTCAGTTACTCAAGCAATTCTATTATAGATATAGTGTGAAGCTAAGTATCTCCCAGTATCTCCCAGTCTTCAACTGTATGCAGTGTATTAAAATCAGATCAATTTGTTATTTTTGAAGGGTATTGTGGCGACAGAAGACATGGACAAGGACAGATTTATTATCCAGTGCAAGGTTGGTCTTAATATACTACATGTACCAAAATTTATTTTCTTTCCTGAAGAGACAATAATAGTAGATGTGTAAGGCAAGTGTCTGATCAGTTTTGCAACTTTTAAAAACTTTCTCTTTGTTTTGGTTTCAGGGAAAACTTATGCTTCTCTCCAAGTTTGAATCAGAAAATCCATTTTTCAAAAGGTAATATTACCTCTGTTTACAAGAAATCAAAAACCAAGAATTCTATGTGCCTTTGTCAAGTCAACCATTTCTGCAAAAGAGTAGCATTGTAATCTTTGGGAATGGTACTTGATTCATGTAATACCAGCTCTCTCCAGGGTCCTTTTCATTTTCTATGCATTTCTAGTTTGGCTATATGTTGTTCTAAATGGAACATTGTTTCTGCTTGTTTCTTGCGTGCAGGTGCAGTCCATATGTGTTCTATTATTCAGACCTCGATCACTTACAGTTGTGTGTGGATGCGAGAACTCACGGCAACGATGCAAGGTTTGCCAGAAGGTCCTGCTCTCCTAACTCAGTGGTGAGTATACAAAATTTGAGATTTTGGCGACAATTTTCTATTCTGTGTTTCACATGCTTTAAGACAAGGCGCTCTTTAATGCTTAAAGTCAAGGTTCTTTGTTTCTTTAACCTGCATTCTTGAATTTGGTCAAGAGAAGTTTCAAGTTGTTACCATTGAAACTAAAAGTTAGACCAGGGCTGTGGTCTAAGAGCCTTCAGGCACCCTGCAATTATCCCAAGAGCACAGCTTTGAAGATAGGGATGCTGTATGTCAAAAGAAAGTGGGTCTCTATATGTCTAACATGGAGTTTTTTTTTACATTTTAGGTCAAGCACTTCATACTTGGTGGGAGGCCGTGCCTAGGGATCTTCTCCTCAAGTCCGTTACCGAAAGGGGCTGAAATCACCATCCCATTTGAGTTCCAATTTGAAGAGTACAACAGCTACCTGGACTGTGCTTGTGCTATGGACATGTGTGCCGTGATGAAGTACAACCTCAAGTTCCAGAATCAAAATCATGATAACCACACACAAAAAAGATTTAAGGCACATGACGATGATAGCAACTCTGGCCCCCATCAGAAAATGTCCCCTCTCAGAGTGTCACTGGGAAATAGTCAGAGCTTACAGGTGACGAAAACAACCTTTTTCATGTGTTAATTTTGCTCTCTAGGGGCATTTCATTTTTTATCCACACCCCCACTAAGGATATCTAGTTTTTTTCCAAAGGGGGGTTGGGATTTCCTCTTATAAGAAGCTGACAAAATTTGGCCCTTTGGAAATTCAATCAACCCTTTGGATTTCATTTTGCAAAGGGCACCGACAGAAAATTGAGGGTTATGATTCCTGCCTTCTTGAGGGGAGGGGGGTTGCCGATAAAAAATGGAACGTCCCATAGCCCTAGTCTAATAGCCCTAGTCTGATAGCCATGGGCTGGTGGATTTTGCAGTTGGGCTAGTGGATTATTCTTCATCTGTCCGATGGGTAAGTGAAAGCTTTTGGGGTAAACTTTTTGGGGAAGTTGAATTACAGAGGCACTGTAAAATGTTGATTTTAGGCTAGTGAAGATGACTTTCAGGCTAGTACATCCTAGATTCAACCTGCCCAAAAGGCAAGCTGGAAAATTGAATTTCTTTGCACCCTAGAAGAGCTAACATGCAATTTTTTTGGGTATTATGGTTTTACAGGGTGACAGTGACTCTGATGCAGAAAACAATCCTGAAAAGCGAGGCAAGAAGAGCAGGGAGGAAAGAAAGCTGGAGGCATACCTGAGGCAAATTGAAAAAATGGAGAAGAAAGAGAAAAGGAAACAGCAAACTCAGAAAGAACACAAGCATGAGCTAATCAGCCCAGTCAGCCAAGAAGTATCATTTACCAAGTTCAACAGTAAGAACATTAAAGGGATAAAACGAGCCTTGAATAAGAGGAGAACAGGGACACCGGGATTTAAAAGAAAGCGAGCGAGGCTGTCAAGTTGTTCTTCAGAGCCTTTGTCTCCTGAAGATCACAGTAGCACTGCTTCTACTCCGACGACGCCAAAGGTGACGTCGGCATCCTCATTACCAGAAGAAGCTCATTCTGTGACCCCATCCACTTCACCTCACAGAAGCTTTAGGTTTTCTAAGGACAGCAAACAGGTAAATGATAAGTGCAAATGTGGTAAGCTGCAATTTGGATGCTGACATGCAGGCTTTTAGCCAGGTGGGAGTCCAGGAGTCCTATGGACGGCTACTTTTCAGAGAAAATTAATATGAATAATTATATACAGAGGTAATCTTTAGATACCTTTGCACTCATAACTGCAGAAAAACACCTTGCATGCTCCTCAGGCCCTCCTATAGGGACAAAGTCAGGCCTTATAAAAAATTTGGACTCCCACTTTTTAAATCCTGGCTAAAAGCCTGCTGACATGTGGAAAACCAGCCACAGACATGCACAGTGTGTAGCCATTTTTGAACCAACAGATTCCTTAGACTGGAACCAATCATAATTCCTTAAACTTCCAAGGGAAATGAGAATCAGTTCAAGAAATTAGCGGTAGTGGTGGTAGTGGGGGGGGGGGGGGGGACAAGGCTAAAAACTTTCGCTTTAGCTATTGGGAGGTGTGAAAAATTCAAGAGTTTCAGAAATCAGGATTCTACTGTACTTCCAATAATTTGTTTGACATTTTAAGGCTCAGCTTTACATTTTAATGTTTTCACGCTTTTGAGCCTTGTCAGAAACCATAAATTCACAAGTCCATTCAGTTCAGCGAGTGCTACCGATAAAGAAATAAATTGTTTTAATTTTGCACAGACTCACGACTTGTCAAAATTTGTATTTCAGTATGCAGATGAAGAGTTAAAGGCGTCTCCCACAAAAGACACTGCAATCTCTATAAAGACAGAACTAGGAGATCACAGTGAAGCGTCCACACCTAATTCTCCGATTACACCAAGAGAGGAAAATGAACCAAAGCTTGTACAAAGCACGACCAGCAGTATAACTGATCATGACATTCTACCAGCTGCTGGTCATGTTGTTTCTGAAAATTCTGTGCCTTCGGTTGATGCTGTGTGCACAACAAAAACAGTGGACAACACTCTATTGGGCAAGGACTTAAGTAATTCACTTACAGAGTGTATGGTTGAGATAAATGTTGCTGTTAGCAGTGGAAGAAACACACCAAGTCCATGTCCATCAACTGCAGGTAGCTATCTCGAAGTGAAGTTTATTTCTTTTTTGGTATCTGTACTAATTTTACCTTTGTTAATAATTATAACTCCAAATTCAAGTGCCTGTTCCTTGAAATAGTTACCCTTTATTTTGGCAACAACCTTCTCTCTTGCAAGAATTTCCAGCCAATTATTTATCTAAGCAGTTGGCTTTGGTTTCCATAGCAATTCTGCTGTGAGCAATTCTAACCCTACCCCACTCCCTGGTATTCAGCCAGTTCATCCCAACAATTTTTAGGTACCCATATATTCACTCCATGGAGAGAGGTGCTAATTGCCCTGACCCCAAGAACACCAGTGTTTACAAATTTTGTATTTTATTTTGCCCATACACAGGCTCTCCAACCAGTGCAGAGAGTGTAACAAGTGGTTACAGTGGCTCGGCTACTGAGAGAACAAGCCCAGGTCCTGCACCTGGGAGTCCTGTGGCATCTGTGAAGTTTGGCCCCAGGGCTACAAGATCCAGTCCTTTGTATGGATCACTAAAGAAGGTATTTTAAATCAACATCATGTTAAATTTTACTTTTAGCTTGAGATTATATATTAGAAAAGTGTTCATGTTTGGAATTTATGAGTAACATGTACATTCTTTACCCCAGAAGTTCAGCTACAAACACTTTGTTCTTTTGTTTTTGTCCTTGCAGAGGTGGTTATTTCAGTACCTTTATGGCCAAAACATGGTCAATGAAAGGCCACCAAATGGTTTTAAACTCAATGTCGGCAATGCTATGAGTGGGCTGGTAAATGGTAAAACAATTCCATCCTCGCTGAGAAGAAATGGTCTACCAAAAATTATAGGTAAGAACTCATTTTGCAAAACAACTAATGCATGCTTTTGTGTTTTGTGCCACCCCTAGAAGATTCCTCCCTTGTATTTGGTCCCCACCGTGACACTATCCATGCCCTTCCCCTCACTACATGTAGATAGTGTCTGATGTAAGTAGTAAAATAAATTTGCAGTGTAATTTTAGGGAGCATGACTGTTACACTTGTAGATCTGTGTCAGTAGATGTACATCTCCCTCAGTGTGTTACACTATCACCTATCTGTCCCTTTGCGCTCTTCAAAGGAATAAGCGACTCCCCCATACCTGTGTACAATTCCCCCAGGAAAGCCCTACCCCTGTTTGTAGTCTTCCTTCTAGATAACAGCTCTGCATACTCCCATTTTATAAGAAAGAAGGTTTTATCTGTGATAGTTATGTCATGTTTGTTGTTGTTTTTAACAGATCCGTTGCCCCTCAAGAAACGACATTTAAGAAGATACCAAAAGATGGCTTCCGAATCAGAGGAGCCTGTTAAATCAACAACACAAACAACAAGAACTATATCTAGCGAGCTACCTTGCGAGGAACCACTTATTGTAAGCTCGCCTGTTGCACTTGAACAACAAGTGCAGATTGTATTGGCAGACAGTGTAAATGACTTGCAACCTCATAAAGAAGAACCTATATCAAACAATGAACGAATTTCTTCAAGAGAAGAAACACTTTTGAGAGTAAGCACTTCTAATGCAACAACCAGTATAGAGACTAAAAATTCAATAGTCGCTTCGCAGAACACTACAATCGCAGTATCGACAAGTGAATCTGGAATCTTGCAGAGGAGACCTAGCGACCCCAGACTTGTAAATAATTCACCGGTTACTAGCACAAATCCTGTTGTATCTCCTGGCTATGGTGTCCCTGCGGTTACGAGTACAGTTTCACCTGTAGCCGTGGTTGCTCCCATTGCTGGGCACTCTGTGATGCAGTTTCCTGCGGGTAATGATTCATCTGGGACACCTGGAAAGAAAAAGGTAAGAAAGCTTAGAAAGGTGTTCTTCTGCTATAAAGGAGAGTTTGCACACCTTTCCTAAAGTTAAATGTCAACTACAGGTAGTCACAAAAGAATACTAAAGTGTATGTTTTATAGCATCATCCTGCAGTGTACAGCTCAAGTTAAGCTCATCACCGATAGATAAGTGGGTAAGGTGCGTGAAAGCTCTGTGAGAGCCACAAGCGAGAGTGGTAGGTAACCATGACAACCCTGTGAGTGACAACCAGTAGGCACTGTCACACTGAAATACTCAGTGGAAAATTTTTTATACTTACCTATTCTCCCCAAGAGGGAGGGGAGGGACGGAAGTGAACAGCTCTTTTTTACCTCTGCACTCAAAGGGCAACAGGAGTGAAATGGCTTGACCTCTGCAGGAGAGCTGCCCTGTGAAAGTCATGTATAAATTAGTGAAGGAGACCACTTACCAGCATTGTCTTGAGTTTAACTTGCCTAAATTACATTTAGCCTCATATTATAATTTTCTCATGCCATTTTTCTCTTTCACAGGTGTCCTTGTTAGAATATCGCAATCGATCCCGTAACAGACTGTCAGTGGACCTACCGCCGAGAACGTTACCTCAGCATTCAACTGTTGTGACACCTCCAACAAATTCTTCATCATCGTCAACCTTCTCATCATCAGTTATAAAATCATCATCCCTAAGTGCGTCACTTCCAAATCTCAGTGCTTCTTCGTCAGTATCAGCTCCATCGCTTGTTCATCGACCGGTTACTAACAGTGGAGAGATGAATGGACCACACTTGGAACCGGTCAGCCCTGACTTAGAGGACAAATCATCTGGTAAGCAGACACAGATTATTTTAGTTATGTGTAGTATCATAAGCAT
Source organism: Oculina patagonica (assembly GCF_052425735.1). NCBI lineage: Eukaryota > Metazoa > Cnidaria > Anthozoa > Scleractinia > Oculinidae > Oculina > Oculina patagonica. Next base: position 2,329,702 of record NC_135767.1, on the reverse strand, counting down.
GCAATGTGCACAGAAGGCTATGCAGGGCTGCAAATAATTTTTTTCACTTGAAAGGACATAATATTATGTCCTACTAAGACACCATCTTGGTCGGACAAAACAAAATTGTGGTTGGACAGATTTTTATTCATCATTGCTGAAAATGATAAAATAATGATCAAAAAATTGTCTAGACATTATTTCCGACCACACTTGGGATTTTGTTGGCCATGAGCAAATTTTGGTCGGCCAATTGCAGTTATTTGCAGCCCAGCTATGCTATAGCATTTTGCATGCACTGCAAGTCTGTGGTACAAACTTAAATTTCTTTGTATTACCTACATGGCTTTGAGTAATAATGTCACTTACTTTTTCAGGCCCGTTGCATCGGCCAACAAAGGCTCCTAACAGTCTGTTTGGAAGAGCAAGTTCATCTTCAAGAGTAGATGGAAGAGGCTTTATGTTCGGTGATGGGGACTCGCGCCTCAAGAGAGGTCAGTATTTTTTTTAAATTAATACACTTGGTTTTCTCAAATCCTGTTTTGCCTTAATGCTCAGAACATGACACGATACTTGTTTCCTTGTTGTTTAGAAATTCAAAAGAAACATGAGCAGCTGACGAGAAAAGAGGAAGGGAGAGCTAAGTTCAGTGAAAAGCTGACATCGTTCATTTCGGAGCAACTGCAAAAAGGTATTTCTTTTGTAAAATGTTGGTGTTTTGCTGACCAAAAATTGCTTAAAAAGTCAGGCCAGGTTAAGTGTGCAATTGGTGCTTGTTGATATGCCAAGGAAGTGACTAGATTTTTGTGTTTTGCTGCAGCCGCAATGGCTGCAAGCAAAACACATTGAGAGCTGAAGTTTGTGCCGTAAGGTGTAAGGTGTAAGTGCCGTAAGGTGTAAGTGCCGTAACAGAGGAGAAATCTGAACTACCGATGTCAATCAAATCCATGAACAAACAAAATCGAAACCAATGAACCGTAGCGCTGATCGCATTCGAAGTTACGGGCCAAAGTATTCGAACGCAAACCACGTTGGACACGTTGGAAAACAGAAAACCGATTTAAAAGTATATCGCATTGGGAAAGAAAACAAACTGTGGCGCGACCACTCCAGTTTTATGAGAAAATTATTCTGCAGTTTTCATCATTTACGAAAAGAGCGAAGACTTGGAACCTCGCCGAAGGTCATAAATATTTTCTCCAAAGGACCGGTTAGTGCACAGTTTGTAAACTTTCGCTTTGAAAATAAACTTACCCTCACCTTGTCTACACTGTCTACAGCATACTAGTACTGTATTAACTCTGAACTTCATATTTTAAAATAAAATGTATGAACGTGTAACTTGTCACGCAAAGACAGCTGGAAAGGAATATACCATGCTGGTAGGCTGCACCGCTAATTGTAGCTGTATTCGAGCTATATAAAAGACAGCTAGAAACGAATTAATACTAGTAACATCACAATGGGAAAGAAACTTATTCAGTGGTGCACACCGTCGAAAACAAAGAAATATTAAAGGAAGTTCTCATTCACCAGATTCACTGCATCAGATGCAACATTCGTCAGTTCGTGTTTAAATGCGTGGCGACCAGTTTGTTTACTAGTTATTAAAAAATAATACGGTCTTCATTTAATAAACAGTTCATCCTTAAATTTCAGCTTTTCTACGACTGACAGGTAGGTACTATAGTATAAGCCCCGCTAAAATAGCTGGAAAGGGAAAGTTTTTTGAAAAATGAATTTTTGACTGCCAGACGCGCTGGCGCCACATGTTTATTTTGTGAAGATTAATTAAACGCCGTGAAAAATAGAATTTGATGTCCAGCGAGCCACTGCATCTTCGGCTACGCAGTCCTCAGTGAATCCTCCAACTTCACAAATTTCTAAAACTTTAAGAAAACGAACTTTCGCAGAATCAAAAATTGGTCCTTATCGATCTTCCGATCTTGTTGTGAAGACACTGAAATTCGACGAGTGTTCATGCGTGAAGGGATGACTGACGAATGATAATAATTATTTGTAAACTTTCGCTTTCAAAATGAACTTTGCGTTACGTTCAACGCCGTCTTTCTGTTGTTGTACGCCGGTGCGCGTGCGATTATTTATAATTTCTGAATTTTGCATATTTAACTCAGGGTGACACAACAAGTTTGTTAAGAGTTAGTTGTTCCAGTGTTTAATTTGGGTGAAAGTGGTTAAAGAACCACTGTCTTGTCACTAATAAATATATCACATTGAGTTCTTATAAGGTCAATAGATTCTGTCTTTTTCGTTGTTGTTAAAACGCTACCATTGTGACAATGATTCCAAATACAACTAACGGTAACCAGTGAGATAACGCCACTAAAAGAATCACATTGAGTTCATTGAGATTTTTTTATAATGTTAAGAGTTACTGTTTTTTATCAAAGAGACAATCATGTCAGACATTACGTTAACTTACTAGTAATTAAATTATGTTTGCTGTCTTTGATTTCAACATAACATTGATCAGTAAAATTATCAGGATTGAATTAACACAAAGTGACTACAATATAGTGCAATTATTAACCTGCACACAAGTGACAGACAATAAAAGACGTTGGATTTCAATCTCGACTCACTTGTCTTTCATCAACATGTTCCCTAAGACTTTGCTCTAGCAGCAAAACACATGGACCCATTGGGGCCCTATTTTTCAGTATGATTGTCAAGTGTTTGTGTGTTTATTGAATAGCCAGTTTGTGAATGCAGCACATCTCATTGCTTCGAGCTGCTTTGGCTGTGATAACTTTACATTTATTTCAAACCCATACGTGTACAGCTAGCCTACAGAACTTAAAGAATACATAATGGAAGTTAATTAGCGAAGACATTTTCGCACTAAACCTTTTCTTAGTGTATTTTTTTGTCCATTTGTTTAACACTTTAAATCCATCTTACCATAGATTCAAAGTCAAAACCCTCAGCAGTTAGGGACGGCCGATCACCAAGTACCAGTACTAGCAGCAACGAGTCTTCCAATCCACCAGCTGAACTAACCGGTGCGTAGCAACTGCTATGGATTTCATTTGTCAAGTATATAAGCAAAGTAAAACCTAAATTTGCTCTGACCAAGCGCTGACACTCAATCAAAAGCGAAAGTAGATATGTACTAAAATTCTCTCAACTTTTACTCATGTTAAATGTACGTAGAGCACTTATGAGAATATATATGTTGACTATATTTCTTTTACTACTTTTGCAGGTGATGCCATGGAAATTGAGGACGATGATAGCAACTCGAACTCTAACATCTATGTTAACCCTCCAATGGCAGTTCCTTCATCACACACACACTCCACTCACATCCCGCATCGTCCATCGCTCCTCGCACAGTTTACTCAACCAGTAGGTGCCTTTGTTTGTCTGTTTGCCTATTCATTTTGATCCTGTCACGTACAATAAAGATCTTGTGAATGGTTTGAACCCAGGAGTATCAGTAGGTCGTATAGTGTGATCGTCCGGGTGAGAGAAGTTCTGAGAAGAACTCTTGTTGGTGACTGATGTTTTGACAACCTGAGCAGAAGTCATCTTCAGAGTCAAGTGAAAAGTTGTTGTCAGTCAATGATGTTGTAAGTCTGGTCCGTTGAAGTTGATCGTCACGCAACACAAAGAGGCGTTGTGTAACCACCAATTGAATACAATTAATGTTTGCTTTCTTTCTAACTAACAGTGAATTTTAAACATTTTTTTTGTTTTCTTTAGAATTACAGAATAAGCCATTCACATCCACCTCTCTATATAACGACAGCTGCACCCCAGCTCCCCTCTCCGTCACATCCACCTGCCAGGTTACCAAGCAATTCACCTCAGTACCTGGTGACTAGCCCTTCTGCTCCAGCGCATGTCCGTTTTCAATCGCCGTACCAAGCCGCGCCATCACAGACGGCTGGTTTCTACCACCATTGACCTCGGCTCTAGTGTCCAGACTCTAGAGAATATTGTAGTTAAGCAACAGTTCTGTAGTAATGTATTAAATTGAAAGGTCTGGTTATTGTAAATTTTCCTGTTAGTTTTGTCTAGAGCCAAGCTCGTTTCTGCAAGTTAAGTGCCATTGCATTCAGTTATAGAGAATTTCAGCTGTTGGTTTTGAGTCTTGCGTGAGAGAAAAAAAGAGCAGAGAGCTTGGTATATCAATTGTATTTAAAGTGGTGATTTGTGGTGAGTTATTCAGCGAGTGGTCAAACTATTACGATTTGTTCAAGTTCCCGTAATTCTCGATGGCCAGAGAATTAATAAGCAGAGTTATGTTAGGTTTTACGACCCATTGCGACCGTTCGCTTGTGGTATAAGAATGTAGCAGTTGTTTTACATATCCTTACGTACTTCACCTTGTATTATAGCCCACCCATATCTTAAACTGTTATTTTAGATGGGAACCAAGACTGTTAAATAAACATGTGTATGGCTAATGCCTTTTCGTAACACGGTCTCCAGTGTTTTTGTTTACAATTTTTGCCAATACCCTACAAAAGAAGCGTCTGATCTAACAATCGAGAGGAATTCGCGAGGAATGGACACTAGTGCACGATGAGAGAAACCCGTCGAGAAAACCAGGTTGCCTTTACCCCCCGTCCACACTGACCCGGGTAAATTTGAAAACGGAGAAATTTGAAAACGCCGCGTCAAATGTTTTCCCTCCACATTAACCCGGATCAATTTGAAAACGATACGCTTCATCGCACGCAGAGTAACAGCGCATGCACAGAGCTATTGTTAAGCTAATTTAACCATTTGTTTTGACAGAGAACACATGACTGTATTTGACGTCAGCGTTTTCAAATAGTCCCGTTTTCGCCGTCCACACTACACCACCTAGCCGGCGTTTTCAAATTTACTCACTTTAACTTTGGAGAGCGTTTTTGAAAAGTCCCGTTTTTGGTGACCGAGAACGCCGGTTCAGTGTGGACAATTGTGGACAAGATGCGTTTTCAAATTTACCCGGGTCAGCGTGGACGGGGCCTTAGCTATAAATTCGTTCCCACTCCATCTTATTCCGCTCTTGCTTCAATTGGCAGAAAAAAGAGAGACGCTCGGTACTAGATTGATGGAATTGTGATTCCCCCCCCCCCCCTGGATTGGATGCTATCCCATTACAGATTACCTGTCCCACATAATTTTGGTTAAAGGAAATCCAGCCAGTATCGCTCTTTAATAAAAACTTGCAAGTTTATTTGTAGTTAGACAAATTTTGTGTCCTTAGCCATCTACTACGCAGCTTTTATTTAGGCTGTCACGCAAGGCACTCAGGATGAGAAAGGTTGCGTGACATCCCAAACAACAGCATTGAAGAAGATAAATCAGCTATAGAAATTTGTAAAAACAACAGTGAACTAAACATTGAGCATTTTATAACAACCTCAGTCTTTTGTAAAGCAAACAAGTTCTGTGTGTTTCTAATTACAGGTTAATCAAACTAGACTACAACACAACCAGTGTGACTGCACTTAAATTAAATGAACGTCGTTAAAAGAAGCTGTTTGTCTTCACACTTGCTTCCTATTTAATAGGTGGTTGAACAGAAAAGAATAAATTGCTAGCGCTATTTATTTAATCTAGTTTAAAAAGTAGGGTGTGAACACAAGCGTTATTTCAACCAAAAATGCCTATTAAATCTCTATTCAACTCGTGTTTACACGCCTTTTATATAAACCGGCATATTTTGGCTAAAACCCAAAATTATGATAATTATTTTGCATCGGACTAATTCAGTAATCTTTTTAGTATCTTTTTCATTTAAAAAGCGCGTGCTTAGCAAAACACATCGTCGTGAATAATGACTTCATAAAACTCACGAATTTTCGTATATATTACATCTTTTGACAATTTATCTGGCTCATAAATTCAGAACCATATACTTTAAAGCAGTTAGATCAAAATGACTTTAATTATCATAAATGACGAGAAATCGCTGGATTGTGCTGTCGAGCCTTAGTTTTAAGCAGGAGCCCATTACTGGGCTCCTGGTATAAGTTAACATATTATCTGTTATCTGAAGCCCAGACAGAATGCACCGATCAATTTTAAGCCACGTAACATCCGTTTGGTGGATATTTTGGGGCCTTATTCATCTTCTGCTAACAAAATTAGGCCCTCCCAGTTTCGTGCATGCCTGTCTCAGTTTTGTCCCTGAAAGTAACCTGCGATCAGGTGTTCTTTTTTTGCAACGCCTAATCGCAGGTTACCCTGATAGGCGAGTCACAAAATACGCAAATTAACTATCTGGAAAAAAGTTGGCCCGACCCCCAGGCGTCATCGTACCTCAGAGTTAGGGAGCGCCGACTGGAGGGGCTCAGGGTAACTGGTTTGAGCCATTATAAGAGTTTAAAAATGATCGGAACATTACATTTATCATATCATTACAGACGTTGGCAGTTTGCTTTATATTGTAATTAATTTAAATATTAAAATATTCAACTATTCTTGTTAACTGAAATTGAACAATAACGTGTTACTTCACGGGAGCTAACGGTTCTCCACTTCTTGGAAGTAAATATATTAAATTGTCATTGGTAACTATGTACTCAATGTATTTGTAGCAAGTTAAATAAATGTTCTTCATTTTTGCTCAGGAACATATGATACCAGAATCGATGTTCTTGTTCCTTGACAATGCAATATTTTTTTCTTGACTTTGAAATACTGTTAACATTGTCACACCCCTAAGGCTAAAAATTTGTTATTTAGCCTGGGTCACTTGGTAGTTAGAAACGTCAAGCATTTTCTCGGGAGTCTTCCGAATTAAGCTGCCGGCGCTGTCTAAAGACAATTCTTCCTCCATTCCTTGGATTTGGCAGTTGTTATCATATTCCTCGATCTCGACAGAGATTTTCAAGGGATCACGTTATATGTAACGACAATCTTTTCTCCATCCCCGTGTTATCTGGCCTGTAACCATTGCAGGCTCATGAAGAACACAAGCTGTGAACACAGAAGCAAAGTACTGGGACTATCAAAGACACTTCCTGACGACTTTGTTTTTCTTGCTCGCACTTGAACTGTAAAAAAGAACAAAATAAAATTAATATCAAGTCATTCATGATCAGATGGCGAAAATTCAAATATTGGTTGTCATGTCATATCTTTCGAGGGCAAGAGACGACTCAAATTTCAGGCGACCGCTAGTTGATGATTTCTTATATTCCTATATTTTCATCACCTGTTTACTCGACATTTCATCGAAATTGTAAGGAGAAACAAGACAGTGATCTGCCTGTAGAGCGGATGCCATTTGACCCCATACGCTTCTCCGGTTCCCCCACGCCACTCCCTTCGTTTCTTACGATTTCAGCCAGGCGTTCTTAGCGGTGAGGAGCAGGGGACTAGGTTCTACGCGAGGTGCAGCGTGGAGGGATTTTCAATTATTCAGGTGAGTAAAATTCTGTTGTTTTTATGCCATTTCTATAGTTTTAAGAAGTCTTATGCGACTTCTGCGATATGCGTAGTTGTAATGGTTATTTGAGCTTTGCTTTTTAGAGAACTTTCGTTTGAAATTGTGTTTATAAGCGTCGTGGAACAAATGCAGACGCTGGCCAACCTTGCACTCCGGTTAGCCTGTTTGAGTGTTGGGGCACGTTTCTCGAAAGCCTCGGAAATTTTTCGCGCCTGCAAAGCCATTTTTAGTTATCTGTATCTTAAAAACAGAGAAGTGCATATGCCTGAAACTTTGTATGAAGGGAACCACTCTTCGTATTACAAATATGCAATAAAACGGCTTGGTAATCTAAATCATATAAAGGTCTGAGATTCGTCATGGCTTTCCGGGACCTTCGAGAAACGGGCTCCGTTTACGGTTATCTTTCTCAATAATGGTGACACGATATACACTTCGAAAAGTCTGGAAACATTTCCGTATAGCCCTATACTTAATTGTGCATTAAAATTCTTCCATATAAACCTTCGCACATGAATGACAACCATGAATAGAACAAGAGTTACAAAATTGTATGCATAACCAAAGTAGGGGGTTGTACAAAATTCTTGCCAAAGCCTCCACGCACAAGTTCTGCATTTGTCAAACATTAATTATCACACGGATATTATGAGATTCTGTTTTTTCACTGAATGTAACTGACCTTTTCCAGCACTGACTCGCTTGGATTTAGGACCAAGAATATAGTGCCCTCCATGAATTACTTTGAAGGCTGCCAACTGAAAATGATAAACTTTCTTATCATCTTGACCAATTATTGATATTTGTTTTCTTCTTCTCAATTTTGCAACGTCTACAGTTTGCATGTCTTCTTTAGTACTCCAGTAAAAAATCTGAAAGAGAAAATCATGGGTTGTTAAGCAAGATAGACATCCCTTAGTCAGAACTATTAATTTTATTGTCAATGATAATTTTGTTCTACCTACCCGAAATCCTTCAATATCTGTCAGTGAACTTTTCCATGTTAATAGTACTTCCTGGTTCATGTCGTGAAACCCTGCTGTCACATTATGGGGTGAACTTCGAGGTGCTGTAAAGAGAAGAGTTAATTTTTAATATGTACATATATCTTGATTTTGGTGTCCAACAACATTACTGACTGTTTTTTATATAGGGTGGCAAATAGTAAATATGATACTGTGAGGCAGTGCATGGACGGCAGAGCCGGGGGGGCTGGGGGGGCTAAAGCCCCCCCCCCCCACAATTAACGAAAAAATAAAGACTTACTAAGAGAAGAGTCTTTTAAGCCCCCCACTTCAAGTCACTAGTTAGCCCCCCACTTAGAAAAATGCTCTGCCGTCCTTGCAGTGAGACTAGTATTTTTTTACAAACTTGAGACTCTTAGCCTTGCAAAAGAAACCAAGATGTTAGGATGCAATCACAAAAAATTTGGAATGGTGAGACAGGGGTGATGATGCTAAGGGACCAGAGACTGCTAAGCGACCAAAATCTTTGAAGGAAATATATGAAGCTTAATTGCAATTTCCAGAGGGGTGGGGGAGGGGGTGTCTTAGGAAAAATCTCTTCTGTGGGGGAGGTATGGATAATTTATGGAACTGCACATTATAAATCACTCAACTATGATACCAACCTGCTGCTAGATCAAAAGTGGCCATTGCCGGTGGACCTTTGCCGATTCTATTCATTGCCAGCACTGAAATTTTGTAGGTGGCCTGCGTGTCGAGCTGGGGTATTCTTAATTCTGTGGTACTGTCATTTGTTTGCCATTTCATTACCTTCCCCATTTCTGGTAGTTTCAGGGCAGAAACTTGGTAGTCAGTGATGATGCCGTTAGTTTTTTCTGGAGGACTCCACTGAAGTGCAACGTATGACTGGTTTTGTACGATTAGGGCAAGTCCACGTGGTCTTTCTGGGACTGCAAGTAACAAGAGAAACAACATCAAATCTTAATGAGGTGAGTCTAAATATTTGATCCAAAATACCACAACTCATGCAGTTGGAACCAATTTCACCACCTTGGTGGAACATGTTGGATGGAAGTGCGACTGAAGTCACATTTTTTGCTAGCATGATCCAACATTTCAAATGTCATGTTGAACAGTTCAACATGCTGCAAATGTTGCATTCATGGTGTGGCCTTAACATGTGGAAACATTAGACCCAGTAATGTTGGATCAAAATGCTGGGGAAGTTTGATCTTGGTTTTACTCTGAAGGTGGAAACATTCACTAATTCACCATGTTCTGCTAAATAATTAAAAGGTGTTTATTAACACCATTTGCACATATAAATACCCCTGAGAACATACATGATAATATAAAGAGAAAAGCTAGCAAACATTCAATTTACAACATACTGAATTAAAAAGACTATTGTGTACTAACAAGTTCCTGGACAAAGAAACCTTTGTCCTTTTGCCCTGCTGCATAATCCTGTGCGATTATTGGTAGTGCCATTAAATTCTGTGCAAGTGTGAATATAGTTAAAAGTTTACTTAAATTATTTGAAAAGATCATTGACAAAGAAGTTAAAATAAATTATACAGATTATCCCATAAGTGCATGTTGTGCAGTCAACCTGAGTGGTTGATTATTCAAGGTAGATTAGATCTATAATCAGGGTTAAATTTGAGCCAGAAAATTAACAAGCAGTTTTGTCCTTTTCAAGATGCCTTTGGTTATATTGCCAGCCAGCATATTTGCATGACATGGCTTTACATAACCTTATAGTCATATTGACTAGCTACAGTAGTTGGATACTTATAATAAACTATCTTTATTAGTTAAAAAACACACAGAAGACTTACTTGATTCAGGTGTGGTCAGGGGTCCCACGACATTGCTTGCTGGCCCATCACCCACACTGTTATAAGCAACAACTTGAAATCTGTAGGATGTGTAAGCTTGTAGATGTAAAGTGGTAGATGTATCAATTGTTGCCTTGTATTCTGCTTGAGGTGGGGGTGTTTGGCCACCTGGAGATTTCCAGAAATACACCTGTAATGAAATGAAAGAAGCTAAATTACACACTCAATCATCTTTGTGCCATGTGACTTTTAACAGTTTGTTTTAAAAGTCCTTGGATGTGATTTTTTGCATTTTTTACCAGTTGGTAATTGTTTGAAGAAAAAAATTTCTTGAAATCATTACAAACAGAATGCAGATGATTTTACATGTTTAACACAAAGACCTCAAGCTTCTTTGATACAGAAGCTACAATAGCTTTGTATAAGATTGTCTACATTAGACTTCCTGGGTATTTATTCAGTATACGACTAGTAGTTAATTAATGATTTCAAGCTGTCAATACCTTGTACCCTAAAAGTTTGCCACGTACTGCCTCCCTTGTATCCGGGACTCCAGTCCATGTTGCATAAGCTGATGTCGGTGATGTGATACGGACATCAAGGTCTCTTGGAGATCCCACGGGTACTGTAAAGACAAAATAATTGAGAGGTTTAGTTACCTAAGGCAAACCTTCTCTGCTGTATCCCCACATCGTCAGTGTCTTTGAAAAATTGCCAACATTCTTAAATAAAGCTGTTTCCTGCAAATTATGCAAAACCAAAGTAACACTGATACCATAAGCAGCTAGTCAGCCAAAAGAGAATGGGTTTCTAAGGCAAGATAAACTCGACATTACATGTTGCTAACTTATTTTGGCCCTTTCCCTCCATGTCTTAGCATATAGGCCATGAACAAAACCCTTCCACTTTCCTCTAACTCTGGCCAGGCATTATGTTCCGGACTTAACTTAAGTTATCATTTTATTTTGAGCTCATTGTGTGCTGCACATGTTTCTGCTTTGATGCAGTGTTATATAGAAGAAACCCTACTGTAAACTTTACTCACTTTTTTCTCCAGAATAACCAAACACAACTGGGCTTTTAGGTCCAAATCCAATGTCATTAGCAGCTTGAATCTGAATCATGTATTTCACATAGTAATCTGCACCAAACACATCCAAAGACGAGGCATTTTTAACTTCATTCCGAAACAGCTGCCCTTTGCTGTCGGCCCTTTGGTGATAGACAACGTAGTAAAAACCAGGACCACTGTGGTCGATGGGTGGGAGGGGCTGCCATGTGATCTTCAGTGTAGAGGGGGATGTTCCTACGCCTCTCAGATTGCTAGGATATTTGCTAGGAGCTGTAAACAGTTATGACATAATTGTAAATATGGGACCTGAAGAAATCAATGACTATCTATTGCATATCTACAGTCTCTGTAAGGTCCAGCATAAAAAGAAGTTATAAATTACCGTAATGATTCGATTTAGCGCCCTCCTTCCAATAAGCGCCCCCTTCCGAATAAGCGCCCCCCTTTGAATGTGTTTTTGTCAATAAGCGCCCCTATTCCAATAAGCGCCCCCACTCTTATAAGCACCCCTATTCTAATAAGTGCCCCTATTGAGTAACTGCCCCTACTGAAGTCATTGACGTTCACCGTACAGTTCGTGTATATATTTACTGCTAAAATGAACAATTATTTTAAAAGTAACTGAATTTTTAACAATTTATGACTGTTACAGTTTCAGTTATTGTTAGATACATTTGGTTATTTCTCAAAAAAATTAAATAAGCGCCCTGTCCCGAATAAGCGCCCTGTCTCGAATAAGCGCCCTCCCTTGAGGTGCCAAAAGTAAATAAGCGCCCCGGGCGCTAAATCGAATCATTACGGTACTCTCTAGTAGCAGTGGGTTTGTGCTGAAATCCATTGGCAATGGTTGACCCTTTTACTCCATATTAGCGCCCAAGTTTGTCTCTATTTCACTGACACAAACCCTGGTGAATAGTTAACTTTCACATAACTGTACCATTTTTTGTTGTACAATTTGAAAATAGCTTTTGAGTCTTCAGGTATAGCCCTGATGTATGACCATTCAAATGAAATATTTTGAGCAGTACTTTCCAAGCTATTGAGCAACACTTTTTCGTGGAAATGTTTATTACGCTGTACAAGGTGGTTCTAACTTTAAAGTCTGTGAATGAAACCTTCATGTGTGACCATTCAAATGAAAGCTACTGAGCAGTACAAGGTGAAACACAAGCATGTAAGGATGCATTCAATGTCTGAGAAAATCTATTTTTCAGGTGATAAAAGTATTCAAAGGTCTATTTCAAATACTAACCTGCGGCAGGTGCTTGGAAACTAGGCGACGGAGCACTTGGTATACTGTTGCCAACACCATTGACAGCAACAACACGGAACGTATAGTGTACCCATGGAGACAGGGCAATTTGTGTCCAGCCTTTCTCGGGCTCAGTTTCCTCGGCAATCACTTGCCATGCTGTGGGAGCAAACTGTGTGGTGTGCTCAATGATGACTTTCTTTATTGGGCTTTTGTTTGACTTTCCCAAGGTCCATGTAACATTGACAAATTCACCTCTTGTATTTCCATGGTTGGTGTTCACATTTGTTGGTGGATCTGGAGGACCTGGCATAGATAGGGAAAAATTGAAATTTGAATTTTAGTCTCACAGGCTCACTAATATGAGGTATCAACACATCTAGAGCTTATCAATTTTTCATAGCTTGAAGCCACTAGGAATTATGCTAGTGCATAAAAGAATAAAGATGATGTCAGTGAAGTTAGCACTTCTTTGTTAATCGAGGACATTCAAAACAAATAAATTGCAAATATTGAATGTATTACAAATGCTGTAATAAACAGAGATTGCTAATCAAAAGTAAACTATTGGCTAAAGCCTGGTTTTCACTAATGACTCAAGCACAAGCGCAAGGATAACAGCTCTTATTTCACCGTGAAAACGGCCTCGACGGAAGCATACCGTAAGCACAGGCGCATTGCACTTTGATCCTTGTGCTTGTTCTTGCCGCAAGCACAGTAGTAGCTCTCATAACCTTGTTGTAGCTGATAAAAGCTCTCACAACCACGTTCTACTAGTCCTCTAGTGTAGCAGTTGCTATTGTTTTGGGGGCTAGGGGCGCGATGGAACTCCACTTTACATACACCCAGTGTTTTTAATTATGGTGTCAGAATATTGATCAACAACAAAATTGCACATAATTTCTTTTACCTTTAACTATCAGCAAGACATTCTTAGAAGCGATGATCTTTTTATTTCCCACTATCTGGCATGTGTAGAGCCCTGCATCAGTGTATTGAGCTCCTGTGATCTTTAAGTAGCCTCTCATGTCGCTTGTATATGACAATCGGTCAGTGCTGTCAGTTCTCGTGATTTTAACACGAGGGCTAGACACAACTGGAACAATGTATTTTGTCCATTGAAATGTGATCTCTATTCCACTAATTGTTTTAACACCACACATGATCCTGATGTTTTTGCCAAGGACAACTGAAGTGGATCTATTCATGTTGCTGGTGAAGATGATGTATTCTAGAATAAAACAGCAGAAAAATTAGTTAAGTTAGAATGGGGAAAATTTTCAAAACTTCCCACCCTTTAAAACCTTCAAACTCAGCATAATAATAGCATTATAATCTGGGTGGGAAATTAGAGGTTGGAAGCGTTTAATAAATGGCTTTTTAGTAGAGCAGAAAAAACGTTTTGATAATCTTAATGACTATTCTGGAAATGGAAGACCATATGTAACATCAGAACCTTTCAAAAAACTGGCAGTTAACACCACACTGACATAATTTTGAATAAAAATTGGAAAAAGAAGCGAAAGATCCATGGGGGGATATGGATGTCTGAATTCTTGATATTCTCACAATAAGGTTATGTTTGCAGCAGAACTAAAGCAAAACAAACAGAATCAAACTTACCAAGAACGTTGAGATGGCCCTTTCTTGTGGCTTTGCCAAGTCTGTTGGAAGCCTCGCAGATATAATATCCAGTATCGGCTTTAGTAACATTACTGATTCGTAAATTTCCATTTGATAAAATCTGAAACTTCCCTGTACTTTTGAGGTACATCAGACCATTAAACAGCCACCGAATAACAGGCTTTGGTTCTCCTGTAGGGTTACACGCCAGTTCAACGCTTGTGTGGATGAGAGCATTTGTGTTGGGCTCTGGTGCTTTACTGCCTGGCCCAAATCCAGCAGGAATTTCTGGTGGAATAGAAGCGAAAAAAACTGATCAATTACAAGTGTCCAAGATGAAAAAGATACTTTCTTTATCACTACTATGTGTGTTTGGAAGTTGGTTAGTCATTTTGCACTAATTGTGCACTGACATTAAGTGCCGTTTTGAATATCTATACATACACATGTTACACTTTCTGAGCCATTTCACTCATTACACTTAAAGTCAATTTATCAATCAGTCAGTTAGTCAGTCAGTATGTCTGTCTGTCTGTCTGTCTGTCTGTCTGTCTGTCAGACTGTCAGTCAGTCCATCACTGTGTCAGACTGTCCATTAGTCAGTCTGTCAGACAGTTACTCCGTCAATCCACCCATCTGTGCGTCCGTCAGTCAGTCATAGCCTTTCAAAGGGCTTGCATATTGCTGTGTACACAAACAGAAAATTAAGAAGTATATTCAAGTTTGGGTTGAGCCATCTGAAAGCTTAAAATATCAAATTTAAAAAACACTTTTTACCTGAAACAGTTAGCTCAATATCAGCATGTAACTGGCCATGTTTGTTGTTGACAAAACACTGGTACATGCCACTATCACGACGTGACAAGTCTTTAATTGTTAAATTTCCACCAGTAATATTGTGCCTATTTGTCCATATGAGAGGTTTGCCATTCAGAAACCATGTGTATGTAGTGCTTGGTATTCCGTAGGCAATACAAGGTAGGGTGACTGTGGTGTTCGATCCTGCTGTGGTGTCCTGTGGTTTTAGGATCCACTCTGGTTTAGCTGTTAAAACAGATCACTTTTAATGTTATTCAAGACGATCTGCATAAAAGGCAAAGGTTTCTTCAATCCTTGGGATAAGAGAAGTCTAATGGCTCTCCGGTGCTGGTGTTCTTATTCATTGTGAAGCGACAAGGAGTATTACTTATTCCTCTGGATCAGATGCTAGCTAACTGCAGATAACCCCCAGCATTTTGTTACGTCATTCCAATAACTCATAGGTATACATTTCTGCTCTTGGAAGGCATGGTGGCCTAATGATTAGTGCACTGAACTCCAGAACAAAAAGTCTGGGTTTGAACCCATGGCCAGGTAGGGGTCACTGCATTGTCTTCTTACACAAGACACTTTACTCACGTAGTGCCTCTCTACACCCAGGTGTATAAATGGGTACCTGCGAAGTTAATGCTGGGGGTAACCCTGTGATAGACTAGCATCCCATCCATGGGGAGTAGAAATACTCCTAGTAGCTTAATGCTTTGGAAACCAGAGATAGCGCCATTCTGATAGGTCACTAGGCTTAAACACAGACTTAAAGGACCCTGGTCAGCCTCCACCATTTTCGATGGCATCGAAATTATGAAAATTGCATGGTGAAGCGAAATCTAATTGCATTGCTAAAAGTTGTGTTACTGGAAGTCTGTTTAGTCACCTTTAACAGTTTCACAGTGAACTCGTTCGTTTAGACACGCTACGGGTAAAATGTTATACCAAATTTCTCGTATGTAAACAAAAACAAAGGTGTGGCTGACTAGGGTCCTTTAACCTATACACTGCAATTCAATGACAGAACGACTTTATACCTTCCATTGTAATAATTGTGGATTTAGTGTCTGACTGTCCTGACCGGTCGCTCGCCTTGCACTTGTACTTTCCTGCATCATCTGGGCCAAAGCTGTTCATCACCAGTCTGTTGATATTTCCAGTTGTTTTTCCTAGCGTTGTGTGTAGTCCTTTCTTCCTCAATGTGATTTTGGGAACTGGTCTGAATTTCAGATCAAAACAATATCCTTAAGCCTTCGCTAGAGCTGCTGCTTCTACTACCACTGCCACTAACACTACCACTACCATTACCATTTCCGCTACTGCTACTTGGACTACTACTGCTGCTACTGCTACTACTTCTGCTACTGCTACTGCTACTACTTCTGCTACTGCAACTACGACTGCTACCGCTGCTACTGCTACTACTTATGCTACTGCTACTGCTTCTGCTACTGTTGCTGCTGCTGCTACAACCACTGCTTAGCTGCTGCTGCCTTAGTACTTCTGTAGTTGTACTGTACTACTGCTAGCTGCTCAATGCTACTACTATTGCCGCTGTTGCAGCTACTGTTGCTATTGCTGCTGTTGCCGCTAATGTTTCTGTAACTACTACTACTGCTTCTGCGGCCACTGCAACCATTGCTGCTATTACTGCTATTGCTGTTTCTGTGGGTTGTTTACGCTGCCGTGCCTGCTTCTTCTACTGCTTCTGTCACTGTTAATGCCTTCAATGCATGGTACTTACTTTCCATAAACAATACACTCCAGAACAAATTTCTCTCCCTTTAACGCTGTCTTTGGTACACTAAAATCATCAGCAACTCTTGGTGGTTTGTTCAATGGAGCTGTTCCTGTGATGAAGGTATTATAACAAACCATCATTTGATGCAGTCAAGTCTCTGTTCAATCATGGACATTGGGTGATAATAAGATATACATTATGCTTATCATGCAAACTTAAATTATGATCTATTTGTAGCTATGCTAACGAGGTATAAATTATGCTAATAGTGTAATCAGAACAATAAAATGTCAGCTCTGTAATTATGCTAATGATGCAATTCAGAAAAAATGACGCTCGTAAGTTTGGTAATAAGCTATAAATTATGCTGATGATGTAAATTATGAATAATTATGTCAGAAAAGATGTAATATATTTACCTGGCGTGAGAAACACAGTAACTGTTCTGACAACTTTCTTCTTTATGAACAAGTTGGTGACGGTGCATTCGTAAACTCCCTCATCAGCCTTCTCTAGAAAAGCAAAGTGCAAGTCCCTCTGTTGACTGATTGCTAGGTGTGCTGATTGGCTTGGCAGCTGTTTTCCATCTTTTTTCCACTCGATTGTACGGTATGGGAAAGAGTCCGGTGCCTTGCAGCTTATAACGGTGTGCTTTCCCTCTTCCGCGTCAACCACCCAGTCACCAACTATGAATGGATTAAGATCTGGAAAGGATGGACATTGTGTACGTCAACTATTGAGCAGTACCGCATGAAAGTAAGTTTTATCCACTGACTTAAAAGTTCAAACCACCTTGTACAGATTAATAAACATTTACACATAAACGTAGGGTCACACACTACGGTTTTGTCCACATCACGTACAGCGTAATAGCTCAATCAATACTATACAGTTTACATGGCGTTTCATTCTGTGATCTAAAGGGTGGGTGAGCCATGCGTCCAGCAAAAAGTGATATCCAGACTGGGGCTATGAGAGTCTTAATTCTTGGTTTAAAAAACCCCTTGATACAAGACTTTAAAAAACGTAACAGTTAACTGACTACTTACATGCAAATTTAACAGTTGCCGTCCTACTAATAACCGCCCCTTTCCAGTTGGACACCATACAGTAGTAAGAACCTTCATCTCTTTCCTTTCGTGCATTCTTCACATGTAACGACCCGTCGCTTGAAACCTGCAAGTCGGGATACCGCGCGGTATTGACCTGCCTGCCGTTACGATACCACGCGACAGAGGAACCTAGGGACTTGATGCATGAGATCCAAAAACTGGCCGTTGATACTGTGACGTCTTGAGGTTCGCTTAGGATCACTGGCTTTAGGGTACCACCTGGTGGTAAATGGTGCAAAATTAAAAAGTTGGCATTAACGGAGGTACGTTATGTATGAGGGGCTGAGCCGCGGTGATCTTAAAGTTAGTGCATTGGCGTGTTTGAGCCCTGGCTAGGATAGTTGTGCTGTGTTCTCGGCAAGACACTTTACTCTCACAGTGGCTTTTTTCATCCAAGGACTATATTAGGAAACAGGGACATTTTAGGGTAATATTACATTAATTGCCGCAGATAAGCTACGACTGATTAGCATCCCATCTATAAAGGCTGTAGAAATACCCCCTGTTGCTTCATACTACTGAAGCTTAATGCTGGCCTGTTGAGCAAATATGCTCTGATAAAGACTTCACTTTACCCACAGATGTTGCATCTTGAAAGACGTTTCATAAAGTCTTCAAGTGCGTAGTTCGTTCATCTCTATCTTCTGCAATGCATCATATGTGATGTGATAAAAATTGAAGTGATATCAAAAGAGTTCTGTGGTGACAAATGATGATAACGGTCCCGTGTTGACTGTGGGACTAAAAACAGTTGATTCGCTTTTTTTAAATTAAGTGAATTGATTAGTTTTAAACCTCAACTAATTTAGAGGTTTTCACTTGTCTGCCGATGAAGCACGACGGCTAATTTGCAATCGAAGGCTCTTTTTAATGTTTTTATAGTTTTTAGCCTTTTTTACAAAATATAAATACTTACCAACTTTCAAGAGAAGCAGTAGCAGAAGGAACTTGATGGTAAATACATTATTCAACCGGCTGACGTTCATGTTGTAGTTGATTCATACCTAAATATAAACAAACAGACAAAATAAATAGATAACTAAACGAACATCAAGTACTGTCTGGACGAATCGCGCGAACTTACAGAAAGAAGCCACCGTGTTTCTGTGACCTAACTTCATGTGTCTTCTTGCAAAAAAGTTTTTTAAGTAAAAGTTTGTTGACTTGTTGA
>NC_135767.1:2243751-2310225 GCF_052425735.1 Oculina patagonica | reverse complement strand
CAAAGGGTTACTGAAGGTCATCATTAAAATCTTTTTTAGTTTTATTTTGCTTTTTGCTTGGTTTGCGATGGTTTATCTTGATTCTGATCAGTGCAGCTTATTTGCGATAAGCGGATTATAAAATAAATCCCCCGGCTAATGCTGATAATTAGGCATGAATCAAAAGACTCAAAACATTTTAAAATACCAACACGCAAAACACAAGCCAAAACAAGGCGAAGTCTGCAATGGGCGAGTGTCCCATGCGGCCGGAGCTTAACCTGGCTTCATAAGCATGAAGTGACTAGGAGTATTTCTACTTCTCCTGAATGGGATGTAAGACCATGCATCGCAAGGATAGATTGTCATAAGCGGATTATATATATTAATTTATCCCTCAAAATGTCGACAATTAGGAAAACATTTTAAATCCCTGCAGCACGTGAAGATAGGCCACAATTACGTTTTGGTAAAACGAAACTTACGCCAAGGGAAATATCAATTTCAAGGAGTTTGATAAAAATCACACTAACAGTTTTTTCAACCACTTGTCAAAAGTAAACAGGGAACTTAAACAAAACCTTGGAGATCAAGGTTAACTTTAAAAGTGTTGCCTGAAAGAATAGGCCACCTGAAAGATTTTTTGAATTGACTTGAAGTTTTGGCTGAAGATAAAACATAAATAGAGGCCAAGATACGATTCCTCATGATTCAATAGAGACTTCGAAATGTTTCTGCCTTTCCTCTAAGCTTAGATGGCTTTTTGGATAGAAAATGTGATGTACAAAAGTACGTTAAAATTTATAGAGTAGAGTATCTAAATTCGAGAATAATATCTTGTAAAAATGTATACCTCAATTCAACTTCGCCATTTGTATGTTGGTTGAAAAAGCGTTTTTTTTTTTTCGTTGATTCAGGGCGAGATAAAACTCTTAAGTTCTTCCAGGTGGCCTATTTTTCTTTTTTTATCTCAATGTCTTTTTAACACCGCAGCACGCAGCTTTTCATCAGTGGATAAAAGCTTAATGCGAGAAACACTCCACTTGAGCAAGGTTTTATCATAAAAAAAATCCGGTCGCATTGTACCAAATTTTCAAGGAGATACAATTACAGAGATCTAGATCAACTTCAACTTCCCAACTCGTCAAATCATTTCTGATTCAGTGTCTTTTACCTCATAAAATTCATTTACGCAGGAGATCAGTTACCAAAGGATATCATCACTTGTTGGAAATCTTTTTTAGTTGATCCTAATACTACAATACTCTTAACTTTACTACTGATTTAGCGGTGAAAATTGAATACTTTTGAAGCTGACCTTGGAGATTTCAAGCACTACAGCAGGTTTAATGACCATCTAAATAGCATCGCGTGTGCTGTTACTGGGCGGTAATCTTTCACTATTAAAACTAAATAAGTTCCTTTAAATGTTAGTTACGGAAATTTGGCCAGGAGCCCACTACCCTGATTTTGGTAGAATATCATAAAAGATGCTTTATTAAAAAATATATAGCTGGTTTATAATGATACCTTAGAAAGGAGCATTGTTATACAAGATAATGTTTTTCTCTTTGAATAACAAATTCAATACCACTATTTTGCTCACCAGACAGGCGGCGATTGCATGGAGAATGCGCCTTGATAAAACACAAAATTCTCAAAAAATATTTAGAGAAATATACGATTATCTGTCAGGAGAATAAACATTTCAATAGCGGAACTAAAGCATTTAACGGTGTCATAAAAGATCTGATGACAGAAACGCTTTCTATTGTGTAAATCTTTGTTTAAAAAACAAAGACCAAACCTTCTCAAAGGAACTCAAACTGATAACAGGACAGCTTTCAAAACAACCAGTTAACCAAAGGTAATCGCGAACTCGATCAAAACGCGTGTGTGGTGAAAAAGAGAATGCCTGTCAAGTACATGTTAAAGAGATCACTTCTTGCATTTCTAAGGTCAATTTCTGGCCCCAATAAATCGCCCACGTTATCGAGATTATACAGCTGTAAATAACTCTTAGCAAAGCCAGCGCCGATCTGGTGGGACTATCTGTGACAAACTGTTTCAAGGCAGTGATTTTTTTTCTCGCGCGCATAAAGGGCCATCGCACTAAATACGGTTGCAACTTGGAACCTCGCAGCGCAGGGCGAGTAAAGCTCGTTAAAAATAAATGATCGGAAATTTGATTTAGTGCATTCTTTCTTAATTTAACATCCCTGTTGTGCAAGGCCGCCTGTCAATCACCCATTGTTTTGATGTCAACCCCGCTGCGTGCAAAGAAACCTTTACTTCGCCACAACAAACCATGTATTACACAAGGAGTAGCGAGTGGCAGATCATTCATTGAAGGGCTTCTCACTACCTCGGATCCTTGGATGGACATGATACAGGACATCACATGTGAGGTACGGTAAGCCACGCAAAAGCCAGTAAGAAGCTTAATAACAGGCTTGGCATAAGTGCTTTGTTTTGTTAAACACTCTAGCGGGTTATTTTTTTTACTCGCCGTTTGTGTAAGTTTCGCGGCTACATTTCTGTCAGGTGGGTTCGATCGCCGCTTAAAAGTTCGCGCCTCTCTAAGAACCGTGCGCGCGCTTTCAAGCGTTTCTTGCTGACAAAGAGAATTAACCCTCGAGTACATATTTCAACGTAGTGTAACATCGGCGCGGCCATTGAATTGTGGCTTGAGTATTTGTTTTCCTATGCTGTTTATATGGAGCACAGGAGTCACTTGTATAAGCACCGAACTTGTTTTTCTTTCTAAAATCGCATTCTTCGCTTTTAAGAGACTCTTGTCTCCTGTGTTGCTTCAGTCCTCAAATAACAGCACCTACTTGGCGCCGATTTTCACAAACTGTTTAATATTCTTTTCATTGTGTAATTGAAATCGATTTTGTACATTCTTAAAGTACGATAACTCAACAGTTCTAAGTCTTGGGATATTATTAAAATGACAGCAGTGCTTATATAGGGTTACGGTGCACCGCCAGACTAAAAATATCTCACTTTGGGATGAGCCCTTTACTCATCCTCCGCATATTCACGAGTCTTTCACAATTTGCTTGTAGTTATGTTGCTTAGAATAATTTAAAAGGAACAGTGTGTTGCGGTTCGTGGCTTTAACACAGAGAATGTTGTGGTAAAAAACAACTCCGGGGTGAGCCAACATTACATACCGCACTGGTAGCCATTCTGTAAGTGTATCATTTACACTGGACGGGTCTTAAAACGGGTATTCTATTCATCGCTCGCGTGCCTAACGAGTTCAGAATTACTTTCATCGGCAAGAAACCATGTTTACCATACGTTTAACCCCATGAGGGGCTACGAAAGTGTCTAAACAATAGCGAGAGGCAGTACAACAGTGATTAAACGAGTCGGGAAAAATCTAATTTAAGACGAATTGGTGGCGAAACTTAACGCGATTTGATCATATCATTCGCTGGCTATCATGAGCTATTCTTGGAGATATCACAAAAACGATTATAGCCTTAAATGGGATTTCACGGCGTGCATAAGATTTTTTATCCTTCCGATTCGACTCACGATTCGAATCACCGTTTACGCGTGAAAGGACGTAATGAAAAGGCGAGATTTTAATCAGTTTTTGCGTCGAACTAACCAGTTTCATGTCTATAACGTTCAGTGACTTTTCGCATTTGTAATTGCGCCGTGTCGCTGGCGAGCCACTTGCTCAAAACAACCGCATGGAATGCTAACAATAACTACAATGAAATTACAATACCAAGGTATTATTAGTTGATAACTACGCCATATCAGCCCGTGGATACAGTCCTTATTAAACGTGCTTATATCATTAAGCACAGTTACATGGAAAAAGGTGCATTTCCGTTGGACATGAAAACGCAGAAGAGGGCGGAAGGCAGTATACTCGAAGTATTTTATTTGCGCGTGAATTAGAATATAGTTAAAGAACACTTATCGACACCTATGTTAATGGTGTTAATGAGTTGATTCTTCTTTTTAGAAAGCAGGTTTTCCTTTATTAAATCTAAGAAAAAAATCCACTTAGAAGTGAATTCACAGCCAGCTGTCGCCAATAAGAATCGTGCTCGCCCTGCACAGCTGCGCGGAAAGTTATCTAAACATTCTTTTCAACCAAGTCTCACTCCACAGCAATCTTTGTGTTACTCACTACGAGATGACATATTAGATAAGGACAATTACAAACAAACAATGCCAGCGAGACAGTGAATCTTCCATCTCGTACAACGTTTGGCGGCTTCTTGTTATTAAGAAACCCACCCCTATTAGAAAAACAATTCATTACTTATCGCACAATTAATAAAAAAATTGTAACAAAACGCACGCGTTCATCGAAAACCGAATGGTGGATTAAATTTTTGCAAACATCGCTAAGACAGATCACGCGACGTGAAATTTAAATTGCCGCTTTGGCCAAGTACATCTGTTTAAAATCGTGCTGAGATCCTCAGCGTGATCAGATGAAATTGCTAATATGTTCCGCTCTGCAACTTTCATTTTTTTAACATGTTTCGATGAAGCAATCAGTGCTTTAACCGCGCGTGGAATTCTTTTTAACTAAGGAACTGATCTGAAAGTTTGCCAGAATGGTTGAGGACCTTGGCGAAACAAAATTTGGATTCGAGCAGAGGGGCGGAGGTGTGAAAGTGTTAAATAATTTGTCGAATTACACCCCTGAATGAGCGAGTTTACACTATCAAGTTTTCTTTATATAATTTCTCAAACTCAGTTTTGTTCTTACATCAGTTTTATATTGAAAGAGAAGTTAGCTAACTCACGGTGCCTCGCGTCAATGGTTTCGCTCAGGGTAAACAAATTTCACAGTGCAGCTGCAAGCGACGGAAATAACCTTACATGCGTTTCTTTTCAAATGAAGTCAAGTGAAACGCTCCAATTTCACCCTGCACAAAAGCAGTTTTCCTCGCCCAGTAAAACACAGCTTCTTTAAAGCTTAAAACGATATACGAAGTGTGGCGATTTTATCAACTGCAGGCAGCTGTTCGATTGGGAAGATAATTACGATGGGAAGACAACAAAAGATTTCCGATGGGGTTCGTTTACGTATAGCGAGCTCTCGCCTGCCGCTTTTTACTTCTATACGAATAAACACTGTACGAAATGCCGCCGAAAGTCGCTTCACCCAAGGTTAAATGTCCATTCAGCTAAGTGTGCAGAAACAAATAGCATTGATAGACATACCAGCGACTTTAGAAATGCGATCGATTGATTTCAGAAAATCTTCACCTTCGCGACCACTTTCTGAATGTAACCAAAGCAGTTATAATGGCCGAAAATTTTTATCGCCGTCTTCGCAGACTTTATGTCTTTGTTTTTTGGTTCGATAGTGATTTTTGTAGTTATTCTCAACGCGTGAATAATATATAAAATTGACTTAGACTTTCTGAACTAATTTACCTGAACACGCCGCAAATTAAAAATCTTTTGCTCTGTAAAAACCTTTCTTCGCCGTAATTGCAGACTTTGGCCAATCAGTTGTTCTGCGGAAAAAGTACCAAGTCAGATAGGGTAGAAAAATAGATTATTTCAATTAACTTTTCCCAATTTTGCGGGGCAAAATGATGAAAACAAAGCAAGACTACAAGTTTAATTATTACAACGACCACACGAAAAACTCTAAAAAAAACAAAACTTGCGATAAATTTAATTCACGACTAGATACGATAAATTAAAATTGATATGAAGTTAAGAGTTCCCGCTCGTTTTAATAGCTCTAAGCCGGTACGAAAGGACAAGGAAAGCCCTAAACAAACGCGGCGAACGAAATAAAATCCGACAATAGAAGTTTATTTGGAAGAAAGTGAAGGCGGTTATGCCGATCATCATCTCGAGCAAACAATTGGATAAAAGCAATCTTTACAAAAGTGTTAATTGAACTATGTAAATGTATCTAGCCGGCTATAGGACATCTGGCGAGAGGAATAATTTACTCAAGATAACCCGACCCCCTCCATAACATTAACATTTTGATATCGGTCGCGCTACTGTAGTGATCGCAAACGTTTTGCTTCAAGTTAATTCTAAACCTCTGGGCCTGTGGTTGTTCTTCAAAGGAGATCGATTGAAACATTTCAAGTTAACAAGGGTTTCGAGGAAACTGCTAAAGAAAGAGGAAAAAATTATCGAGAATTGAAAAAAAAGATGAAATTCAGCAAGGTATGTAAACACTCATAACTAGTACGAATACTATTTTTAAACGCGTTCAATTTTACGCCTTTAAAATTTAATCCGATTTTAACTCTCTTAAGTGCGGGTTAAATCCTTACTGCAAAGTATTCTTGTAAAAGATGCTGGGTTTTCCTAGTACACTATGAATTTAGGGGAATTTTTCTGTTTTGACTTTCAAAGCTTGGAAACTTCAAGTAAAATTCAATGATTAATCTAACGATTTTGACAAGAGCGGAAATTGTGATCAGATTTTTTTATTTCATCTCTCAGCGTGTGAAAATATACCACAAACCATAAATACACAAAGTGAAATCCTCAGACAAATTAAACACATATATCGTATATGCGAAAAATGATAAACCTCTCGTTTGAAATCTTTATACATATATACATTTATACTTGCTATTCGCGCGCGCGAACTGCCATTTCGAGTGTTAAAATTGTTTAAATTGCGACCTGCGGCTTTTTGGAAAAACAAATCAGAAAAATTTGAGAAAACTCCAGCACAAGAAAATTAGCGTGAAAAGTATCGACAGGTCTGAGAAATTTATGAAACTTATTCAACGCGTGCGAATAAAATAGAAGTTTCAATTGAATCTAAGCGCAGGTGATAAGCAATAACGAGGTTTCTAAGTGTTGTTTTCACTGCACTATAGAAATTTCCATTCATCTGACACTTTTCAATTATGAATGTGTTAGAAAACTATATTTGCATATCAATCAAGTGTGGGACTTAAAGACCCTTTTTTGTCAAAGGAAAATGAGTGGGCTTTTCTTCGGAATAAGAGCGAAATGTTGTTTATGATAACAGAAATTTTCAGCTTCGCTATAGAGAGCTTACCCGCTAATTTAGTTTACCACGCGCGAGCGAATTCTAATCGTTAATATAAACTTTAAAACGTTTAAGGAAAAGAATTCAACAATTATCTTGCACTCACAATTAAGTTTACCTTCAATAAATCGCATCGAAAACTTTACGTATTACCTAAATGTTGAAAGTTTAAGTAATAACTTTCGAAAATGTTTATAAAAAATTTTGAAAACTAGTTAACATGAAACACTTTATTCGGATTACCGACTTATTCCATAAGACAGGAATTCCATTTATTTGTATATATTTTTTTACAAAACCAAGATTAACTTATTTAAATCAACCTGGCCTTTTTGAAAAGATATCACAACGCAGAAATTTTCCCAGGCTCGATTTGAATACAAAATGTGGCTTTCTAGGCAACGGAACAATTGTTTTTTCTTCCATGAATTGTTGTTTGCCCTTTGAATGAAGTCCCTTTATTCGCAAAACAGCGGTAGCGAGGCAGTCGCACGCAGTTAAGACAAAATATTTAATAAGCTGCACGAGTTGGCGGGTAGGGTTAATCAGGGCTGCCGGCGCTGTAATAATCGCAACAGGTACGGCACACGAGCTGGTAAAATCAAATAAATACGTTATAAGCGTGTTGGGTAAACAAGACTATTTTAAAACATACCTGCCAATTCTGTGTTCGAGCCACCACCCAGTGATATTTAAAACAAAGAGCTTCACCTCAAAGTTGGAAACACTGTTGTACAGTTTACAATTTTCCTTGCAGCCTAAACTGCAATTTAATTGCTACATTTCTGTAACACAGCAAGTACAAGGACATAATTGCGATATAATTTCCACTAGTGGCAAAATTCAAATTTACGAGCGCGGTAAAAGATTCGCGGGTATCTTTTGAGGTTTTTGCATGCGAAATATTTGGAAATTTTCCGCCCGAGGTAAAACATTAATTGTTGTACTTTCAAAAGAGCTCAGCTTCGAAACTTTGACATTGGAACGGTGCTCCGAAGTAAAAACTTCATCTCAGTAAGCTGAAGGAGTGCAACGTATTTTAAGATAGCCGATTTTTTTCAGTTCTTTTGCCGATTTAGCACAGGATGCCGGTAGCGAATAATCTGTCACAAATTGGCGTAAATCTTTCAAGGGATTTTAATTATGATTTAAAGGCGAACTATATATGTCACGCGAACTGTTTGCTTTTCTGCACAAAATGGCCACAATAACAAAAATATATTTCACGTGCCAGATTCCATTTCGATTTACTCACGCGATTTCGATTTCCGACACCCGGGGTACAGTTGACCACAAGTTTTTAAAATAACATTCTTTTACCTGCTGGGATTAACGAAGTTACTTTGTAGCACAGTTGAATATGACAGGGAATGATCACTGAAGAATGCGCGAAGTATTTCTCAAAATCTGGATTTCAGAAACACAAGGTACACTAAAATTTATAAGATTTTTTGATATCGTATAAAACTGCGGTCTAAATTATCTTGGTATAAGAACCAAAATTGTGTCTATGAACAGCAAAGTTTAAACTTGTTCTTCGAAGTGTAGCAACTTTGTGCTCAACGCAGGGGCGCTATAAAATTGCAATGTTCGTTTAAATGTCTGCCTCCTGGCAGCGAAGGCTGACACAAATCGTTGGTTTATTCTTATAATAATAAAATCGGGTTTTTAATAGTCCACGATGATCTACACTTTTCGTAATATATCTGAGCAATAATCAACAAAATGTTTCTAACTGAATAGACACAAAGAACTCGACTACGATATCCAACTGCAACTGTAGGAAAGTTAACTGCTCATGTGTGCGGCTTATCGAAAAATCTACGATTTCCTAAAAAGTTATTTAAAAGGCGCACAAAAGTTGCAGTTTAGGCAATAACGATACTACAAATATCATTTTCTACTCTTAACCATCAGAGCGGCTTTTATGTATGTCGAGACAGCGATCCGAAAAAAAACAAATAATGCTGTAGTTAGGAGGCACAAAATGAAATTCTAGTATAAAATTATTTTATCATAGGTTTTCCCAAGCCTTCATCGTTTCAAACATACAGAGGTGCACGTACCTGAATCATTTAGCACAACTTTCTGAATTATTTTAGATCTATCTGCGATAAAAATCTTAAAACGTAGACTAAACGAAATTCTGAAATCCTAAATTCTAAATTTAACGTTCAATAAAATTAAACCTGTACTAAAAATAGGGGCAGTGATAAGATCGCTCTTTATACTTAAATAATCTTTTCCACCTTCTCAATTAGCGCTATTAAGAGTGTCTTCCCGTGGGCTACCAAAATTAAATTAGCACCCCCGCGGTAAAACAGATCATAAGTTTACATTGGAACTTTAGTCGATGTATAAATTTAACTCACGCTGGCATTTTGTACAATGCAAAAATCTATTGCCCTGTAAACAAACTTTTTAAAAACTTATTTGCAAGAAGACACATGAAGTTAGGTCACAGAAACACGGTGGCTTCTTTCTGTATTAATAGGTTCGCGCGCTACGACCGCACAGTAATTGGTGTTTGTTTAGTTATCCATTGATTTTGTTTGTTTGTTTATATTTAGGTATGAATCAACTACAACATGAACGTCAGGCGGTTGAATAATGTATTTGCCATCAAGTTCCTTCTGCTACTGCTTCTCTTGAGAGTTGGTTAGTATGAGACCCTCACATGCAAAGAAACTGCCGTGCTTTGTCGGTGGGCGAGTAAAAACGTTTCATAATTTAATAGAAGTGAAAGATAGTTGCGGTTTAAACATCATCAATTCACTCAATTAAAAAGAGCGAATAGACACCATGTTCATTATTTCGCACTTCGGAATTCTTAAGATATCAACACAGTTTTTTTTTGATGCATAGCGCAATATCGATTACGAACTGCGAACTTAGGCAACGTTTTTCAAGATGTGGCATCCCTGAGTAAAGTAGAGTCTTTTCAGAGCATGTTTGCCCAACAGGTTGGCGTTTAACTTCGATTTCCGTAGCATGAAGCAACTACGAGTATTGCTACTCCTCTAGACCGGATGCTGATCAATCGTAGATTATCCCTGGCATTTGACGTCAAAGGTTAAGTCTGCGTTCGACCCCATTACGCAATCAACGCTTCAGCTTATCGCGGTTTCCGTAGCATTAAGCAAGTAGGAGTATTTCTACTCCTCTCTGAATAGCCCTGATTGGCATGTTAGCCTATCGTAGGGTTACCTTCAAGCATCAAACTCGCCGGTACCCATTAATACACCTGGGTGGAGGCATTGTGTCGGTTGGGTTTCTTGCCCGTGTGACCCCGGCCAATGCTCTAACTGCAGTTCAGCACGCTTACCATTAGGCCTTCACAATTTGATGTCGTGCTACCCTTAAATTCCACTGTTAGACATTATACTCCTGAGCTTAGAGAGGTAAATTGTCTTCACAAGAACACGGCACAACTACCGCCGCTTGGTTAGCTCAGTTGGTAGAGCGCCGGACTGATGTGCGGGAGGTCGTGGGTTCGAACCCCAGACCGGACCAACACTCAGGGTCTTAAAATAACTGAGGAAAATGTGCTCCTTTTGTAATTTCATCTGCAAATGGTTAGACATTCTAGTCTTTTCGGAAAAGGACGATAAACCGTAGGTCCCGTCTCCTGTACCTTCAGTCTTATAACAGGGGACGTTAAAGAACCCACACATTATTCGCAAAGAGTAGGGCACGAAGCTCCCGGTGTTGTGGTCTGGCCTTTGCAATTGTGTAGTAAATTACAGTATGTGTAAAGCGCATTTGAACATATATACATATGAAAAATGCGCTATATAAATGCATTATCATTATCATTAACTACCCTAGCCAGGGCTCAAATACGCCAATGCGCTAACTTAAAGATCTTCGCGCCTCTCAGCTCCTCATACATAACGTACCTCCTTTACGCCAACTTTTTTTAATTTACACCATTTACCCCCAGGTGGCACCCTAAAGCCAGTGATCCTAAGCGAGCCTCAAGACGTTACAGTATCAACGGCCAGTTTTTGGATTTCATGCATCAAGTCCCTAGGATCCTCTGTCGCATGGTATCGTAACGGCAGGCAGGTCAATACCGCGCGGTATCCGGACTTGCAAGTTTCAAGCGATGGGTCATTACATGTGAAGAATGCACGAAAAGAAAGAGATGAAGGTTCTTACTACTGTATGGTGTCCAACTGGAAAGGGGCGGTTATTAGTAGGACGGCAACTGTTAAATTTGCATGTAAGTAATTGAACTGTTACGTTATTTAAGTACTGTATGAAGATGCTGGGTGTTTTTTTTTTTGAAGACTGTCAGATCTGCAGCCGGTCTGGATGTCCCTTATTGATGGATGCATGGCTCACTCCCCCTTTAGCTCACAGAGTGAAACGGCTTGCAAACTGTATTGTCGATGTAGCTATTACGCTGTACGTGATGTGGACAAAACCGAAGTGTGTGACCCCACGTTCATATGCAACTGTTTATTAATCTGTACAAGGTGGTTCTAACTTTTAGGTCTGTGGTTAAAACTTTAGTGTGTGACCATTCAAATGACAGTTATTGAGCAGTGCTTTCATGTGGTACTGTTGCTTATGCTGTACAAGGTGGTTCTAACTTTTTGAGTCACTGGAAAAAACACTTGTGTCCTAGCCCTTTTAATATAGTTAGACCTGCTCAATAATTGACGTACACAACGTCTGTCATTTCCAGATCTTAATCCCTTCACAGTCGGCGACTGGGTGGTCGACGCGGAAGAGGGAAAGCACACCGTTATAAGCTGCAAGGCACCAGACTCTTTCCCATACCGTACAATCGAGTGGAAAAAAGATGGAAAACAGCTGCCGAGCCAGTCAGCACACCTAGCAATCAGCCAACAGAGGGACTTGCACTTTGCTTTTCTAGAGAAGGCTGATGAGGGAGTCTATGAATGCACAGTCACCAACTTGTTCATAAAGAAGAAAGTTGTCAGAACAGTTACTGTGTTTCTCACGCCAGGTAAATAAATTACATCTTTTCTGACATAATTATTCATAATTTAGATCATTACCATAATTTATAGCTTATTACCAAAATTACAAGCGTCATTTGTTCTGAATTGCATCATTAGCATAATTACAGAGCTGACATTTTATTGTTCTGATTACACTATTAGCATAATTTATACCTCGTTAGCATAGCTACAAATAGATCATAATCTAAGTTTGCATGATAAGCATAATGTATATCTTATTATCACCCAATGTCCATGATTGAACAGAGACTTGCAGGACTGCATCAAATGATGGTTTGTTATAATACCTTCATCTCAGGTACAGCTCCATTGAACAAACCACCAAGAGTAGCTGATGATTTCAGTGTACCAAAGACGGCCTTAAAGGGAGAGAAATTTGTTCTGGAGTGTATTGTTTATGGAAAGTAAGTACCATCACATCAGCTTTGATGTAAGTGTTTTAAATTAAGCATTGAAATTAGCATTAACAGTGACAGAAGTAGTGGAAGACGAAGGAACGGCAGCATCAACAACCCACAGAAAAAGAATCAGTAGCAAAAGCATCAATGGTAGCAGTGGACGCAACAGCAATAGTAGCATAGTCACAGAAGAGATAGTAGAAGAAGTAGCAGTAGCAGTAGCAGCAGCAGCAGCAACAGTAGCAGCAGTAGTAGTAGCATCGAGCAGCTAGCAGTAGTACTGTACATTAGTAGTAAAACAGCAGTAGCTGAGCAGTGGAAGTAGTAGCAGAAGCAGTTGCAGTAGCAGCAGGAGTAGCAGTAGCAGTAGCAGAAGAAGTAGCAGTAGCAGTAGTAGCAATAGCAGTAGCATTGAGCAGCTAGCAGTGGTACAATACACTACAGCAGTAGTACAACAGCAGCAGCTGAGCGGTGGTTGTAGTAGCATAAGTAGTTGTAGTAGAAGTAGTAGTAGCAGTAGCAGTAGTAGTAGCAGTAGCAGTAGCAGTAGCAGTAGCAGTAGCAGTAGCAGTAGCAGCAGCAGCAGCAGTAGCAGTAACAGTAACAGTAGCAGTAGCAGTAGCAGTAACAGTGGCAGTGGCAGTAGCAGCAGATAGTAGCAGCAGCTCTAGCGAAGGCTCAACAATACTGTTTTGTTTTATAATTCAGACAAGTTCCCAAAATCACCCTGAGGAAGAAAGGACTACACACAACATTAGGAAAAACAACTGGGAATATCAACAGACTGGTGATGAACAGCTTTGGCCCAGATGATGCAGGGAAGTACAAGTGCAAGGCGAGCGACCGGTCAGGACAGTCAGACACAAAATCCACAATTATTACAATGGAAGGTACAACGTCGTTCTGTGATTAAGTGACAGCGTATAGGTTAAGTCTGTGTTAAAACATAGTGACCCATTAGAATGGCGCTTATCTCTGGTTTCCATAGCATTAAGCGACTAGGTGTAATTTTACTCCCACTCTTAATGGGATTCTAGTCTTTTGCAGGATTCCCCCCTCCCCCACAACATTTAATTTGCCAGTACGTTTTTATAATTCACCAGTGGGGTGAGAGAGGCGCTGTGAGTAAGGTCTCTTGTGCAAGAACACAATGTAGTGACCCCTGCCAGGTTTCACACCTGGATCATTTGATATGAAGTCCAGTGCACTAACTATTAGGCCACTGCGCATCCCAGGAGTATAAATGGATACTCATGAATTGTTGGGATGCCTGACAAATCTACAATAATCCAGAGGAATAATTAATACTTCTCGCCAATTCACACTAAATAAGAAAACCAGTACTAATGCGCCTTGCAGCTTATACGTGAACGTCTTCTTTCCTACGGATAAGAACAAACTTCACCCACTGTGCAGATCTTCTCAAATAACATTTAAAGTGATCTGTTTTTCTACAGCTAAACCAGAGTGGATCCTAAAACCACAGGACACCACAGCAGGATCGAACACCACAGTCACCCTACCATGTATTGGCTATGGAATACCACGCCCTACATACACATGGTTCTTGAATGGCAAACCTCTCATATGGACAAACAGGCACAATATTACTGGTGGAAATTTGACAATTAAAGACTTGACACGTCAGGATAGTGGCATGTACCAGTGTTTTGTTAACAACAAACATGGCCAATTACATGCTGATATTGAGCTTACTGTTTCAGGTAAAATGTCAAATAGTTCAAGAAAGCTGTGAATATCGTTCTTAATTTTTTGTGTTTTGCGTAAACAGCAATCTGCAAGCCTTATGAATGACTGACTATGACTGACAGACTGACTGACTGATGGACACCGACAGAAGAACAGACAGACAGACAGTCTAATTGAATGACTGTTTGACTGATGGACAGACTGAATGACACAGTGATTGACTGATGGATGGACGAATGGATGGATTAATTGGTTGATTGAGCAATAGATGTTATTGATTGAGTGGCTGACTTTAGGGAAATAAATGAACTGGCTCAGAAAGTGTGTATATACATATTCAAAATGGCACTGAATGTCAATGCTTAATGAGAGCAAAATGACTTAACAATTTCCAAACATACAGAGCAGTGATAAAGAAAGTACCTTTTAGCTATTAGACACTAGCAAATGATCAGTTTCTTCCCTTCTATTTCACCAGAAATTCCTGCTGGATTTGGGCCAGGCAGTAAAGCACCAGAGCCCAATACAAATGCTCTCATCCACACAAGTGTCGAACTAGCATGTAACCCAACAGGAGAACCAAAGCCTGTCATTCGGTGGCTGTTTAATGGTCTGATGTACCTCAAAAGTACAGGAAAATTTCAGATTTTATCAAATGGAAATTTGAGAATCAGTAATGTTACCAAAGCCGACACTGGATATTACATCTGCGAGGCTTCCAACAGACTAGGCAAAGCCACAAGAAAGGGACATCTCAACGTTCTTGGTAAGGTCTAATTTTGTTTGTTTTGCTTTAGTTCTGCTTCAAACATAAATTATTGTGGGTGTATCAAGAATTCAGATATCCATATCCCCCACGCATCTTTCGCTTCTTTTCCCAATTTATATTCAAAATTATGTCAGTGTGGTGTAAAGTGTTTTTTTTTTTTTTTGCAAAGTTCTGACGTTACGTATGGTCTTCCAATTCCCAGCATATTCATTAACATAACCAATTTTCTTGCTCTACTGAAAAGCCATTTATTACGGCTTTCAGTTATCCCTTCCCACCTTAGCAATAACGCTAATATGATGTTGAGCTTTAGGGTAAAAGGGATAATAATTTTGAATTTCCGGCCACTGACTCTAACTTAAATTTTCCCCGCTCTAATTTAACCAATTGTCTGTTGTTTTATTCTAGAATACATCATCTTCACCAGCAACATGAATAGATCCACTTCAGTTGTCCTTGGCAAAAACATCAGGATCATGTGTGGTGTTAAAACAATTAGTGGAATAGAGATCACATTTCAATGGACAAAATACATTGTTCCAGTTGTGTCCAGCCCTCGTGTTAAAATCACGAGAACTGACAGCACTGACCGATTGTCATATACAAGCGACATGAGAGGCTACTTAAAGATCACAGGAGCTCAATACACTGATGCAGGGCTCTACACATGCCAGATAGTGGGAAATAAAAAGATCATCGCTTCTAAGAATGTCTTGCTGATAGTTAAAGGTAAAACAAATTATGTGCAATTTTGTTGTTGATCAATATTCTGACACCATAATTAAAAACACTGGGTGTATGTAAAGTGGAGTTCCATCGTGCCCCTAGCCCCCAAAACAATAGCAACTGCTACACTAGAGGACTAGTAGAACGTGGTTGTGAGAGCTTTTATCAGCTACAACAAGGTTATGAGAGCTACTACTGTGCTTGCGGCACGAACAAGCATGAGGATCAAAATGCAATGCGCTTGTGCAATGTGCTTGTGAAATAAGAGCTGTTATCCTTGCCCTTGTGCTTGCATCATTAGTGAAAACCAGGCTTCAGCCAATAGTTTACTTTTGATTAGCAATATCTGTTCACTGACATCATCTTTATACTTTAATGCACAGACAGTAGCATAATTCCTAGTGGCTTCAAGCTATGGAAAAGTAATAAGCTCTAGATGTGTTGATACCTAGTGAACTTGTGAGTAGAATTCAATTTTTTCCTATCTATGCCAGGTCCTCCAGATCCACCAACAAATGTGAACACCAACCATGGAAACACAAGAGGTGAATTTGTCAATGTTACATGGACCCTGGGAAAGTCAAACAAAAGCCCAATAAAGAAAGTCATCATTGAGCACACCACACAGTTTGCTCCCACAGCATGGAAAGTGATTGCCGAGGAAACTGAGCCCGAGAAAGGCTGGACACAAATTGCCCTGTCTCCATGGGTACACTATACGTTCCGTGTTGTTGCTGTCAATGTTGTTGGCAACAGTATACCAAGTGCTCCATCCCCTAGTTTCCAAGCACCTGCTGCAGGTTAGTATTTGCAATAGACCTTTGAATACTTTTATCACCTGAAAAATAGATTTTCTCAGACATTGAATGCATCTTTTCGTGCATGTGTTTTACCTTGTACTGCTCAATAGCTTTCATTTGAATGGTCACACATGGTTTCATTCACAGACTTTAAAGTTAGAACCACCTTGTACAGCGTAATAAACAGTACCACATGAAAGTACTGCTCAGTAGCTTTCATTTGAATTGTCACACACTAGGGTTTCATTCACATACTTTAAAGTTAGAACCACCTTGTACAGCGTAATAAACAGTACCACATGAAAGTACTGCTCAGTAGCTTTCATTTCAATTGTCACACACTAGGGTTTCATTCACAGACTTTTAAGTTAGAACCACCTTGTACAGCGTAATAAACAGTACCACATGAAAGTATTGCTCAGTAGCTTGCATTTGAATGGTCACACATGGTTTCATTCACATACTTTAAAGTTAGAACCACCTTGTACAGCGTAATAAACAGTACCACATGAAAGTACTGCTCAGTAGCTTTCATTTCAATTGTCACACACTAGGGTTTCATTCACAGACTTTTAAGTTAGAACCACCTTGTACAGCGTAATAAACAGTACCACATGAAAGTACTGCTCAGTAGCTTTCATTTCAATTGTCACACACTAGGGTTTCATTCACAGACTTTTAAGTTAGAACCACCTTGTACAGCGTAATAAACAGTACCACATGAAAGTATTGCTCAGTAGCTTGCATTTGAATGGTCACACATGGTTTCATTCACAGACTTTAAAGTTAGAACCACCTTGTACAGCGTACTACAGTACTACAAAAAAATATTGCTCAATAGCTTTGAAAGTACTGCTCAAAATATTTCATTTGAATGAGCATTTACCATTGTCAGTGGTCAACCATTGCCAGTGGATTTCAGCACAAACCCACTGCTACTAGAGAGTGATTTATAACTTCTTTTTATGCTGGACCTTACAGAGACTGTAAATATGCAATATATAGTCATTGATTTCTTCAGTTCTCATATTTTACAATTATGTCATCACTGTTTACAGCTCCTAGCAAATATCCTAGCAATCTGAGAGGTGTAGGAACATCCCCCTCTACACTGAAGATCACATGGCAGCCCCTCCCACCCATCGACCACAGTGGTCCTGGTTTTTACTACGTTGTCTATCACCAAAGGGCCGACAGCAAGGGGCAGCTGTTTCGGAATGAAGTTAAAAATGCCTCGTCTTTGGATGTGTATGGTGCAGATTACTATGTAAAGTATATGATCCAGATACAAGCTGCTAATGACATTGGATTTGGACCTAAAAGCCCAGTTGTTTTTGGTTATTCTGGGGAAAAAAGTGAGTAAAGTTCACAGTAGAGTTTCTTCTATCTAATATTATATCAAAGCATGAACAGGTGCAACACACTGAAATGTGTACCTTGTTGACACTGAGCTTGAAACAAAATGTATATGGTCATTTGTGCCATTGTACATCGTGCATTTATAAAGTTTGTGATTTTAAAACTGCAAAGGTATGTGTTATATATACCCAGAGAGACAGAGGACAGTGGAAGGGTTCTGCCATTGGTTTATGCTCTGACATGGAGGGAAGAGGCCAAAGTTAGCGTGCAAAATGTTATGTCTTAACTATTTTTTCCCTTTTAACTGACTAGCTGTCTGCAGTGTCAGTGTTATTTTGGTTATACATAATTTGCAGGTGAGGACGAATGTTGCAATTTCTCAAAGACACTGGCATAATGGAGATGAGATCTCAATCAGTATCAGCCCATAAAAAGGTTTGCCTTAAAGGTAACTAAACCTCTCACTTATTTTGTCTTTACAGTACCCGTGGGATCTCCAAGGGATCTTGATGTCCGTATCACATCACCAACATCAGCTTATGCAACATGGACTGGAGTCCCAGATACAAGAGAGGCAGTACGTGGCAAACTGTTAGGATACAAGGTATTGAAAGTTTGACATCATTTATCACTAGTCGTATACTGAATAAATGCCCAGGAGGTCTAATGTAGACAAGCTTCTACAAAGCTATTGTAGCTTCTATATCAAAGAAGCTTAAGGTCTTTGTGTTAAACACGTAAAATTATGTGCATTCTATATAGGCCTGTAAGTAACGATTTCAAGGCATTTTTTTAAAATAATTATTAACTGGTAAAAAATGCAAAACTTCACACCCAAGGACTTTAAAACAAACTTTTAAAAGTTACATGGCACAAAGATCATTAAGTGACTAATTTAGCTTCTCCCCTTTTATTTCAGGTGTATTTCTGGAAATCTCCAGGTGGCCAAACACCCCCGCCTCAAGCAGAATACAAGGCAACAATTGATACATCTACCACTTTACATCTACAAGCTTACACATCCTACAGATTTCAAGTCGTTGCTTATAACAGTGTGGGTGATGGTCCGGCTAGTAATGTTGTGGGACCCTTGACCACACCTGAATCAAGTAAGCCTTCTATGTGTGTTTTGAACTTATAAAATAGTTTAAGTATCCAACTACTGTAGCTAGTCAATATGACTATAAGCTTATGTAAAGCAATGTCATGCAAATAAACTGGTTGGTAAATATCTACCCAAGGGCATCTTGAAAAGGACAAAGCTGATTATTAATTTTCTTGCAAAAATTTAACCCTTGATTATGACTTCGTGCAAGATCTAATCTGCCCTGAATAATCAGCCATTTCGGTTGAATACACAACTTGCACTTATCAGATAAATATGACTTTATGTATTTTGTTTTTAACTTCTTTGTGAGCAATCTTTTCGATGCATAATTAAAGTAAACTTTTAACTATATTCACACTTGCACAGAATTTAATGGCACTACCAATAATCGCACAAGATTATGCAGCAGGGCAAAAGGACAAAGGTTTCTTTGTCCAGGAACTTGTTAGTACACAATAGTCTTTTTAATTCAGTATGTTGTAAATTGAATGTTTGCTAGCTTTTCTCTTTATATTATCATGTATGTTCTCAGAGGTATTTATATGTGCAAATGGTGTTAATAAACAACACCTTTTATTTAGTAGAGCTTGGTGAATTGGTGAATGTTTCCAAATTCAGAGTGAAACCAAGATCAACTACCCTAGCATTTTGATCCAACATTGCTGGGTCTAATGTTTCAACATGTTGAGGCCACATCATGAATGCGACATTTTGCAACATGTTAGACTGTTCAACATGACATTTCAAATGTTGCATCATGTCATGCTGGCAA
Source organism: Oculina patagonica (assembly GCF_052425735.1). Lineage (NCBI taxonomy): Eukaryota > Metazoa > Cnidaria > Anthozoa > Scleractinia > Oculinidae > Oculina > Oculina patagonica. Next base: position 2,290,583 of record NC_135767.1, on the reverse strand, counting down.
AAAGTGTGACTTCAGTCACACTTCCATCCAACATGCTCCACCAAGGTGGTGCCGAAAATTGGCTCCAACTTTAGAGTCTCAGTATATTGGATCAAATGCTTGGACCCACCTCATTAAAATATGATGTTGTTTTCCTTGTTACTTGCAGTCCCAGAAAGACCACGTGGACTTGCCCTTATTGTACAAAACAAGTCATACGTTGCACTTCAATGGAGTCCTCCAGAAAAAACTAACGGCATCATCACTGACTACCAAGTTTCTGCCCTGAAACTACCAGAAATGGGGAAGGTGATGAAATGGCAAACAAACGACAGTACCACTGAATTAAGAATACCCCAGCTCGACACGCAGGCCACCTACAAAATTTCAGTGCTGGCAATGAATAGAATCGGCAAAGGTCCGCCGGCAATGGCAACTTTTGATCTAGCAGCAGGTTAGTATCACAGTTAAGTGATTTATAATATGTATTTCCATAAATAATTGTCCATACCTCCCTCCGCGAAAGGCCGCCCGGCCCCCCGGCCCCCACCCCCTCTGAAAATTCCAATTAAGCTTCATATTTCCTTCAAAGTTTTAAGTCTCTAAGACACCCCCACTCCCAGGAATTTCCAATCCCTTCTGTAAGAGTAGGGATATTTTCTGGAACCACACAATATATGATGTCAATAATTAACAGGTCATTAGCTCTTGGCCTTTTTAACATAGCTGATAGCTGATATAGAGACATGGCAAAAAGTCCTTCAAACAACATACATCTCACAGAATGTTACCAGTAGTCAAATAGACTTTTCCCAAATTATGCTATGAAGCCCCGAACAATGGTTTCAAGTCAAGGCTGGGATGCCCAATTTTCATATATTTACTGTATTTTTGTCCACCCAAGCCTCAACATGAAACCATTGTTTATGGGCATTCAACCATAATTTATGTGGGAAAAGTCTACTTCACAGATCTCACCACTCCAATGTTTTTTTGTGATTGCATATAAAAAAAATATTTATCTTACTGTCTCACAGTTTACTATTTGCCACACCTATATATAAAACAGTCAGAGCTGTTGTCAGAAACTAAAATCAAGATATTGTACATGTATATTAAAAATTATATCTTCTCTTTATAGCACCTCGAAGTTCACCCCATAATGTGACAGCAGGGTTTCATGACATGAACCAGGAAGTGCTATTAACATGGAAAAGTTCACTGACAGATATTGAAGGATTCCGGGTGGGTACAACAAAGTTAGCATTGACAATAAAGTAAACAATAGACCCTGGCCCCTCCACAGTTTCTCGAAACGTCTTGACTTAGGGTGGAGAGGAAGGCAAACCATCTACAAAAACTACATTCCAAAAGTATGGAGTATTGATCAAATTTGAACCGCTGTAACTCCATACAAATTTGTCAGGTTTTAAAAGTTCAAATAGGTGAGGCAGCCCTTTTTGCACCAATAAGCTGGGATGGGGGAGGGGGTGAGCGAGAGGGGGTGACCCCACCCCTAGATCCACCACTACATGTGATTGTCAGTTTAATTTATAGATTCTGATCAAGAGTTGTCTACATCCGTTAACAGCCCATGATTTTTTCTTTCAGATATTTTACTGGAGTACTAAAGAAGACATGCAAACTGTTGATGTTGCCAAATTGAAAAGAAGAAAACAAATATCAATAATTGGTCAGGATGCTAAGAAGGTTTATCATTTTCAGTTGGCAGCCTTCAAAGTAATTCATGGAGGGCACTATATTCTTGGTCCTAAATCCAAGCGAGTTAGTGCAGGAAAAGGTCAGTTACATTAATTGAAAACAGAATTTCAAATTGGGCTATTGCATAAAATTTTTGCTCCCGACCTGTTGAGGAACAGTGGAATTCTTCGGGGGTAAGGGCAAAAACCTGTGGATTTCCTTGGGTAAGACAAAAATATAGGGGATTTCTTCAGGGGGAATGGGTGAAAAGTTATGGAATTCTTAGGAGTAATAACGTGTTTCTAGTGGAATTCGTGAGGGTTTAGCACATTTGCAAAGAATTTTATTGGGGTATAAGGCATTTTAGACGTTTTTAACGGATTTCTTTGGGGGTAAGAATAAAAGGCCTGAAAAGACCAGTCCTCAACAGGGGGGGGGGGGGGGGTGCGGATATGATATTAAATGCAATAGCCCAATATCTGTGTATTTATCAATGTGCAATGCAGACCTTGCAGGCTCTTGCAAGATTTTTGTACAACCACGTACTTAGGTTATGCATAAAAACTTGTAACTCGTTCTATTCATGACTGTCGTTCGTATGCGTGGAAGAATTTGAATGTAAAATAAGAATGGGGCTATAAAGAAATCTTTCCAGACTTTTTGAAGTGTTAAGCCTGGTTCACACTAACGACATAACGACATAACGGCAAGGTCACGCAAATGCAAAAAGCACCTCACATTGATGTTTTATGTCACCAATGTGAACAACATAACATAACGACATAGTTGGAACATAATGACATAAACATAACGACATAAGGAAAGAACTGAACTTTTCTTTATGTCGTTATGTCCATGTCGTTATGTCGTTATGTCGCTAGTGTGAACCAGGCCTTATTCGCGTCCCCATAATTGAGAGCTAACCGTAAACTGGAGCACGTTTCTCGAAGGTCCGGGAAAGCCATAACAAAATCTAAAACCTTTTTAAACGATTACATGTACACGGCCGTTTTATTCACCTGTTTTTAATATGAACAGTGGTTCCCTTCATTCAAAGTTTCAGTCCTATACACTTCTCTGTTTTTAAGATACAGAGAACTAAAACTTGCTTTCCTTCGAGAAATGGGCCACTGCACTCAAAAAGGCTAACCGGAGTGCAAGGTCTGCATTTGTCGCACGACGCGTTATAAACCCAATTTCGAACGAACGTTCTCTAAAAAGCAAAGCTCGAATAACAATAACAACTACGCATATCACAAAAGTCGCGTAAGACTTCTTAAAACTGTAGAAATGGCATAAAAACAACGGAATTTTACTCACCTGAATAATTGAAAATCCCTCCACGCTGCACCTCGCATAGAACCTAGTCCCCTGCTCCTCACCGCTAAGAACGCCTGGCTGAAATCGTAAGAAACGAAGGGAGTGGCGTGGGGGAACCGAGAAGCGTATGGGGTCAAATGGCATCCGCTCCACAGGCAGATCACTGTCTTGTTTCTCCTTACAATTTCGATGAAATGTCGAGTAAACAGGTGATGAGAATATAGGAATATAAGAAATCATCAACTAGCGGTCGCCTGAAATTTGAGTCGTCTCTTGCCCTCGAAAGATATGACATGACAACCATCGCCATCTGATCATGAATGACTTGATATTAATTTTATTTTGTTTTTTTTTTTACAGTTCAAGTGCGAGCAAGAAAAACAAAGTCGTCAGGAAGTGTCTTTGATAGTCCCAGTACTTTGCTTCTGTGTTCACAGCTTGTGTTCTTCATGAGCCTGCAATGGTTACAGGCCAGATAACACGGGGATGGAGAAAAAATTGTCGTTACATATAACGTGATCCCTTGAAAATCTCTGTTGAGATCGAGGAATGTGATAACAACTGCCAAATCCAAGGAATGGAGGAAGAATTGGCTTTAGACAGCGCCGGCAGCTTAATTCGGAAGACTCCCGAGAAAATGCTTAACGTTTCTAACTACCAAGTGACCCAGGCTAAATAACACAAATTTTTAGCCTTAAAGGTGTGACAATGTTAACAGTATTTTAAAGACAAGGGAAAATATTTCAGAGTCAAGGAACAAGAACATCGATTCTGGTATCATATGTTCCTGAGCACAAATGGAGGAAGAACAGTTATTTAACTTGCTACAAATACATTGAGTACATAGTTACCAATGACAATTTAATATATTTACTTCCAAGAAGTGGAGAACCGTTAGCTCCCGTGAAGTAACACGTTATTGTTCAATTTCAGTTAACAAGAATAGTTGAATATTTTAATATTTAAATTAATTACAATATAAAGCAAACTGCCAACGTCTGTAATGATATGATAAATGTAATGTTCCGATCATTTTTAAACTCTTATAATGGCTCAAACCAGTTACCCTGAGCCCCTCCAGTCGGCGCTCCCTAACTCTGAGGTACGATGACCCCTGGGGGTCGGGCCAACTTTTTTCCAGATAGTAAATTTGCGTATTTTGTGACTCGCCTATCAGGGTAACCTGCGATCAGGCGTTGCAAAAAAGAACACCTGATCGCAGGTTACTTTCAAGGAGAAAACTGAGACAGGCATGCACGAAACTGGGAGGGTCTAATTTTGTTGGCAGAGGATGAATAAGGCCCCAAAATATCCACCAAACGGATGTTACGTGGCTTAAAATTGATCGGTGCATTCTGTCTGGGCTTCAGATAACAGATAATATGTTAACTTATAACAGGAGCCCAGTAATAAGCTCCTGCTTATAACTAAGGCTCGACAGCAACAATCCAGCGATTTCTCGTCATTTATGATAATTAAAGTCATTTTGATCTAACTACTTTAAAGTATATGGTTCTGAATTTATGAGCCAGATAAAAGATGTAATATATACGAAAATTCGTGAGTTTTATGAAGTCATTATTCACGAAGATGTGGTTTGCTAAGCACGCGCTTTTAAAATGAAAAAGATACTAAAAAGATTACTGAATTTGTCCGATGCAGAATAATTATCATAATTTTGGGTTTTGGCCAAAATATGCCGGTTTATATAAAAGGCGTGTAAACACGAGTTGAATAGAGATTTAATAGGCATTTTTGGTTGAAATAACGCATGTGTTCACACCCTACTTTTTAAACTAGATTAAAAAAAATAGCCCTAGCAATTTATTCTTTTCTGTTCAGCCACCTATTAAATAGGAAGCAAGTGTGAAGACAAACAGCTTCTTTTAATTGCGTGGCAGCGACGTTCATTTAATTTAAGTGCAGTCACACTGGTTGTGTTGTCTAGTTTGATTAACCTGTAATTAGAAACACACAGAACTTGTTTGCTTTACAAGACTGAGGTTGTTATAAAATGCTCAATGTTTAGTTCACCGTTGTTTTTACAAATTTCTATAGCTGATTTATCTTCTTCAATGCTGTTGTTTGGGATGTCACGCAACCTTTCTCATCCTGAGTGCCTTGCGTGACAGCCTAAATAAAAGCTGCGAAGTAGATGGCTAAGGACACAAAATTTGTCTAACTACAAATAAACTTGCAAGTTTTTATTAAAGAGCGATACTGGCTGGATTTCCTTTAACCAAATTTATGTGGGACAGGTAATCTGTAATGGGATAGCATCCGATCCAGGGGGGGGGGGGGAATCACAATTCCATCAACCTAGTACCGAGCGTCTCTCTTTTTCTGCCAATTAAAGCAAAAGCGGAACAAGATGGAGTGGGAACGAGTTTATGGCTAAGGCCCCGTCCACGCTGACCCGGGTAAATTTGAAAACGCATCTTTTTTCCCCGGTTAGGCCAACTGTTCACACTGAACCGGCGTTCTCGGTCACCAAAAACAGGAATTTTCAAAAACGCTCTCCAAAGTTAAAGTGAGTGGCAAAGTGAGTAAATTTGAAAACGCCGGCTAGGTGGTGTAGTGTGGACGGCGAAAACGGGACTATTTGAAAACGCTGACGTCAAATACAGTCACGTGTTCTCTGTCAAAACAAAAGGTTAAATTAGCTTAACAATACGATGAAGCGTATCGTTTTCAAATTGATCCGGGTTAATGTGGAGGGAAAACATTTGACGCGGCGTTTTCAAATTTCAACGGCAACCTGGTTTTCTCGACGGTTTTCTCTCATCGTGCACTAGTGTCCATTCCTCGCGAATTCCTCTCGATTGTTAGATCAGATGCTTCTTTTGTAGGGTATGGGCAAAAATTGTAAACAAAAACACTGGAGACCGTGTTACGAAAAGGCATTAGCCATTACACATGTTTATTTAACAGTCTTGGTTCCCATCTAAAATAACAGTTTAAGATATGGGTGGGCTATAATACAAGGTGAAGTACGTAAGGATATGTAAAACAACTGCTACATTCTTATACCACAAGCGAACGGTCGCAATGGGTCGTAAAACCTAACATAACTCTGCTTATTAATTCTCCAGCCATCGAGAATTACGGGAACTTGAACAAATCGTAATATTTTGACCACTCGCTGAATAACTCACCACAAATCACCACTTTAAATACAATTTATATAACAAGCTCTCTGCTCTTTTTTTTCTCTCACGCAAGACTCAAAACCAACAGCTGAAATTCTCTATAACTGGACGCAATCGCGCTCAACTTGCAGAAAAGAGCTTGGCTCTAGACAAAACTAACAGGAAAATTTACAATAGGCAAGACCTTACAATTTAATACATTACTACAGAACTGTTGTTTAACTACAATATTCGTTGGAGTCTGGGCACTAGAGCCCAGGTCAATGGTGGTAGAAACCAGCCGTCTGTGATGGCGCGGCTTGGTACGGTGATTGAAAACGGACATGCGCTGGAGCAGAAGGACTAGTCACCAGGTACTGAGGTGAATTGCTTGGTAACCGGGCAGGTGGATGTGACGGAGAGGGGAGCTGGGGTGCAGCTGTCGTTATATAGAGAGGTGGATGTGAATGGCTTATTCTGTAATTCTAAAGAAAACAACAATTTAATAGCTTTTAATTCACTGTTAGTTAGGAAGAAAACAGTTGAATTTAATTACTGGTCAAAGCCTATTTTATATGTTGCGTAGCGATCTACCATGGTTGCCACAGATATCAGTTTTCAAAATACCCTGACTTTTCCCTGATGAAAATCCAATTTCCGTGACTAAAAAATGCAAAATGCCAGATATAATTCCAGCTTCCTGCCTCCATTTCCAAAGGAAAAACATCGCTGAGATCCCATTGACCTGAAATATTTCTTCCAGCCCCCCAATGGAATGACATCATGACATAATTTAAATTTTCTCTGACTTTTCTTCAATATGTCAATTTTTCCTGACTCAAAAAAAAATTCCTTGACTTTTCCCTGACCTTGAAGAATTTTACTTTTCCCTGACCTGACCTGTGGCAACCCTGTCTACGTGACAGGACAGGACAGGACATAAATGAAAAGACAAACAGACAAACAAAGACACCTACTGGTTGAGTAAACTGTGAAAGGAGCGATGGACGATGCGGGATGTGTGCAGAGTGTGTGTGTGACGAAGGAACTGCCATTGGAGGGTTAACATAGATGTTGGAGTTCGAGTTGCTATCATCATCCTCAATTTCCATGGCATCACCTGTAAAAGAAGTAAAAACATACATTCTCTTAAGTGTTCTACATAAATTTAACACGAGAAGAAGTTGAGAGAATTTAAGTAAATATCAACTTCCGCTTTTGATCGAGTGTCAGCGCTTGGTCAGAGCAAATTTAGGTTTTACTTAAGGTAATAATTTGATCTAGCGCCCCGGGCACTTATTTACTTTTGGCACCTCAAGGGAGGGCGCTTATTCGAGACAGGGCGCTTATTCAAGACAGGGCGCTTATTCTGGACAGGGCACTTATTTAATTTTCTGAGAAACAGCTAAATTTTCAAAACAAACATTAAATAAATATTAAAACAGAAACTGTAACAGTAACAAATTGTTGAAATTTCAGTTACTTTTGAAAGAATTGTTCCTTTTTGAAGTTAATATATACATGTACGGTTGCCTTGAATGTTCATGAGTTTATCTATTCGACTTGGATGACTTCAATATATATAGAGGCAGTTATCAACAATAGGGGGGCTAATTGAAATAGGGCCACTTATTGACAAAAACACATTCGAAGGGGGCAGGGCGCTATATACTTGAAACCAAATGAAAACCAAAGCAGTTAATATGTACCCGTTAATTCAGCTGGTGGATTGGAAGACTCATTGCTACTAGTACTGGTACTTGGTGATCGGCCGTCCCTAACTGCTGAGGGTTTTGACTTTGATGAATCTATGGTAAGATGTATAAAAGGTGTTAAACAAATGAACAAAAAATACACCAAGAAAAGGTTTGGTGCAAAAATGTCTAAAAATGCTAATTAATTGCCATAATGTATCCTAGGCTAGCTGTACACGTATGGGCTTGAGATAAAATGTAAAGTTATCACAGCCTAAGCTGGAAGCAATGAGATGTGCTGATGTGCTGAATTCACAGGCAAATAACAGCCCTGACTATAATTTTAATAAACACACAAACACTTGACGTGCATACTGAAAAATCAAGTCACTTCCTTGGAATATCAACAAGCACCAATAATTATTGCACACCTAACCTGGCCTGACATTTTAAGCAAGTTTTAGTCAGCAAAACACCAACATGTACAAAAGAAATACCTTTTTGCAGTTGCTCCGCAATGAACGACGTCAGTTTTTCACTGAACTTAGCTCTACCTTCCTCTTTTCTCGTCAGTTGCTCATGTTTCTTTTGAATTTCTAAACAACAAAAATTAAATTAAATTAATTCTAAATTACATATGATTTAAGAAAACTGACAGTGCATTAATTAACAAAAGTACTGACCTCTTTTGAGGCGCGAGTCCCCATCACCAAACACAAAGCCTCTTCCATCTACTCTTGAAGAGGAACTTGCTCTTCCATACAGACTGTTAGGAGCCTTTGTTGGCCGATGTAACGGGCCTAGAAAAGTGAGTGACATTATTACTCAAAGCTATGTAATACAAGAAACATAAGCTATGGTAGTACCACAGAGCTGCCATGCATGCAAAACGCTATAGCATAGCTTTCTGCACACATTGCGTGCTTTATACTAGCCTGCATAGCTGGCAGGATTCCCGAACAAGTGCAAGTGCTTTGTTAACTGCTTATAGCTGAGACGAGCCGTGAAGGAATTTACGTGGGATTCGCCCACAATTTTTCTAGTGCCACACTTATTCCGCCAGCTATGCAGGCCATCATAATACTTGATAGGAAAATTTTTTGAGCAGTTAAATAACCTGTCTGCTTACCAGACGATTTGTCCTCTAAGTCTGGGCTGACAGGCTCCAAATGTGGTCCATTCATCTCTCCACTGTTAGAAACCGGTCGATGAACAAGCGATGGAGCTGGTACTGATGAAGACGCACTGAGATTTGGAAGTGATGCACTTAGGGAAGATGATTTTATAACTGATGACGAGAAGGCTGACGAAGAAGAAGAATTTGATGGAGGTGTCACAACAGTTGTTTGAGGTAACGTTCTCGGTGGTAGGTCTACTGACAGTCTGTTACGGGATCGATTGCGATATTCTAACAAGGATACCTGGAAAAGAGAAGAATGACATAAGAAAATTATAAAATGGGGGCTAAATGTAATTTAGGCAAGTTTAACTCAAGGCAATGCTGGTAAGTGGTCTCCTTCACTAATACATGGCTTTTACAGGGCAGCTCTCCTACGGAGGTCAAGCCATTTCACTCCTGTTCCCCTTTGTGTGCTGTTGTCAAAAAGCTCTTCGCTTCCGTTCCTCCCCTCCCTCTAGGTGAGAACTGGTAAGTAAGTTCAATTTTTTCCACTGAGTATTTCAGTGTTGCTGGTGGTTGCCACTGGCACAGTTGTCATGGTTACCTTCCACTCTCGCTTGAAGCCCCCACAGAGCTTTCAGGCACCCCTTACCACTCATCTATTGGTGATGAGTTTAACTTGAGCTGTACACTGCTGGCCGATGATACTAGATAATGTACAATTCAATATTCTTTTGTGACTAGCTGTAGTTGACATCTAACTTAAGGGAAGGTGTGCACACTCTCTTTTGTGTGGTTCCAGAAAATATCCATACACCCCCCCTCCCCCACAGAAAGGATTGGAAATTCCGGGGAGGGGGGGGTCACAAAGACCCAAAACTTTTAAGCAATGTATGAAGCTAAATTGGAATTTCCAGAGGGGTGGGGGGGGGGGGTCATAAGGAAAATCCCTTCCATGGAGGGGAATGGATATTTTCTGGAACCACACTTTATATTACTGGAACACCTTTCTTACCTTTTTCTTTCCAGGTGTCCCAGATGAATCATTACCCGCAGGAAACTGCATCACAGAGTGCCCAGCGATGGGAGTAACCACAGCTACAGGTGAAACTGTACTTGTAACCACAGGGTCACCATAGCCAGGAGATACAACAGGATTTGTGCTAGTAACCGGTGAATTATTTACAAGTCTGGGGTCGCTAGGTCTCCTCTGCAAGATTCCAGAGTCACTTGTTGATACTGCGATTGTAGTGTTCTGCGAAGCGACTATTGAATTTTTAGTCTCTATACTGGTTGTTGCATTAGAAGTGTTTACTCTCAAAAGTGTTTCTTCTCTCGAAAGGATTCGTTCATTGTTTGATATAGGTTCTTCTTTATGAGGTTGCAAGTCATTTACACTGTCTGCTAATACAATCTGCACTTGCTGTTCAAGTGCAACAGGCGAGCTTACAATAAGTGGTTCCTCGCAAGGTAGCTCGCTAGATATAGTTCGTGCTATTTGTGTTGTTGATTTAACAGGCTCCTCTGATTCGGAAGCCATATTTTGGTATCTTCTTAAATGTCGTTTCTTGAGGGGCAATGGATCTGTTTAAAACAAAAACGTTACTGTCAAAGATAAAACCTTTCTTTTAGTGATAACAAACTTCAACTATGCACAGAGCTGTTATCTAGACGTAAGGAGGACTACAAACAGGGCAGGGACTTTCTGGAGGAATTGTACACAGGAATGGGTGGATTCAACATGTATTCCTAAAAACTACACAGAGGGTAAGATAGGTGATATTGTTTTGAGGCAGGGGAAAGCATAACATACTGAGGGAGATGTACTACTGACATTGATCTACAAGTGTAACAGTCATGCTTCCTAAAAATTACACTGCACATTTATTTTGCCACCTACCTTATTACATGAAATTTTGGCGTCACATTAATTTAGCGATTTTAAAAAATCCGTATTTAGCGACCCTTTTATTTAGCGTTTTTTTTTTTGTAAATTTTGCAACATAAGTCACTTAATTTTAGTGATTTCACAAGCGAATTCGAAGAGTCCATTGCAGTTGGGAAGTTGAAATGACCAGATGACTGAAATTTATACACGTAGACATCTGATACGTCATAATCGACTGTAAAATAGCGTGATAGTGTGAAACGGACCAGATGGCAGAATTTCATATTATACTCACTTTAATTTAGCAATGATTTAAATTTTGCGACACTTAATTTTGGTGCATTTTAATTTAGCGAAAGCGTCGCCAAAATTTCATGTAAAAAGGTACATTTGTACATCAGGCAAGGTGGGGACCATATACAATGGAGGATTCTCCTAGGGGGTGGCACAGTAAACAATAGCACCATAAATTTAATTGCTTAGCAAAATGGACACTTACCTATAATTTTGGGTAGACCATTTCTTCTCAGCGAAGATGGAATTGTTTTACCATTTACCAGCCCACTCATAGCATTGCCGACATTGAGTTTAAAACCATTTGGAGGCCTTTCATTGACCATGTTTTGACCATAAAGGTACTGAAATAACCACCTCTGCAAGGAAGAAAACAAACAAACAAACAAAGTGTTTGTAGCTGAACTTCTAGAGTAAAGAATGTACACGTAACTCTTAATTCCAACATGAACACTTTTCTAATATTTAATCTTGAGCTAACATGATGTTGATTTAAAGTACCTTCTTTAGTGATCCATACAAAGGACTGGATCTTGTAGCCCTGGGGCCAAACTTCACAGATGCCACAGGACTCCCAGGTGCAGGACCTGGGCTTGTTCTCTCAGTAGCTGAGCCACTGTAACCACTTGTTACACTCTCTGCACTGGTTGGGGAGCCTGTGCGTGCAAAATAAAATACAAAATCTCTAAATAACTCACTGCATAGAACCATTACATAGCTGCTTAATAAGGGCAATAAGCACCTCTCTTCATGGAGTGAATAATTGGGAACCTGAAAACTATTAGGATGAACTGGTTAAATACTAGGCAGTGGGGTGGAGCAGAATTGCTCATGGTCTCTCCTCATTATGAAAACTAAAGCCAACTGCTTAGATAAATTAAATTAGCTGGACATTCTTGCAAGGGAGAAGAGGGGTTGCCAAATTAAAGGGTAACTATTTCAAGGACCAGGCACTAGAATTTGCAGGTATAATTATTATTAGTAGAAACCGTGTTCTATTAGAAATCCGCAAATCTGATTGGTTCTCCCACTGTTTTCTATTCGCTGATAGAAAACGATCGGGCGCTCGTTGTTCATTTAAAGATTAATTTTTCTTCATTTTTGGCTAATAAGAACGTAAAGTTGTAGGTTTTTGGACTGCAGTCCTTTGAGAGTTTCTACTAAAACAATTAGACAACTCGCCCTCGTTTTCTATGAGCGATTGTCAACTCGGCTGCACCTCGTTGACTATTCGCTCATAGAAAACTCAGGCTCGTAGTCTAATTGTTAAACAAAGGTAAAATTAGTACAGATACCAAAAAAGAAATAGACTTCACTTTAAGTTACCTACCTGCAGTTGATGGACATGGACTTGGCGTGTTTCTTCCACTGCTAACGGCAACATTTATCTCAACCATACACTCCGTAAGTGAATTACTTAAGTCCTTGCCCAATACAGTGTTGTCCACTGTTCTTGTTGTACACACAGCATCAACCGCAGCCACAGAATTTTCAGAAACAACATGACCAGCATCTGGTAGAATGTCATGATCAGTTGTACTGCTGGTCGTGCTTTGTACAAGCTTTGGTTCATTCTCCTCTCTTGGTGTAATTGGAGAATTAGGTGTGGACGCTTCACTGTGATCTCCTAGTTCTGTCTTTATAGAGATTACAGTGTCTTTTGTGGGAGATGCCTTTAACTCTTCATCTGCATACTGAAATACAAAATTTGACAAGTTCTGAGTCTTTGCAAAAATTCAAACAGTTTATTTCCTTTTACCCGTTGCACTCACTGAACTGAATGGGATTGTGGATTCATGGTTTCTGACAAGGTCCAGTAGTGACAATCACATTTTCTTTTTCTTGGTAAATACTAAGTGATCACAAGTTACCCATACAACCTTGATTCACTCAAATTTTAAAAAAATGGCTCATTCAAAAATGAGTGTACACTGTTCATGTCCACGCTGGTGTTCAGCATCTCAATCTAAATTGCAGCTTATCACATTTGTACTTATTATTTACCTGTTTGCTGTCCTTAGAGAACCTAAAGCTTCTGTGAGGTGACGTGGATGGAGTCACAGAATGAGGTTCTTCTGGTAATGAGGATGCTGATGTCACCTTTGGCGTCGTCGGAGTAGAAGCTGTGCTACTGTGATCATCAGGAGACAAAGGCTCTGAAGAACAACTTGACAGCCTTGCTCGCTTACTTTTAAATCCTGGCGTCCCTGTTCGCCTCTTATTCAAGGCTCGCTTTATCCCTTTAATGTTCTTACTGTTGAACTTGGTAAATGAGACTTCTTGACTGACTGGGCTGATAAGCTCATGCTTGTGTTCTTTCTGGGTTTGCTGTTTCCGTTTCTCTTTCTTTTCCATTTTCTCAATTTGCCGCAGGTATGCCTCCAGCTTTCTTTCTTCCCTGCTCTTCTTGCCTCGCTTTTCAGGATTGTTTTCGGCATCAGAGTCACTGTCACCCTGTAGAATCATGATACCAAAAAAATTGCATGTTAGCTCTTCCAGGGTGCAAAGAAATTCAATTTTCCAGCTTGCCTTTTGGGCAAGTTGAATCTAGGATGTTCTAGCCCGAAAGTCTATGTCACTAGCCCAGGGCTTGACACTAGCTTTTTTACTCACTGGCTTACTGGCTAGTGACATGTCAGATTTTACTAGCCAAAAGTAATTTTTCACTAGTCAGGTACAGTACCGCCTGAAATCATTTGCACATCAGCCGCGGGTTTCCCGAGGTGGACTTCCCCAAAAAGTTTACTAGCTCAACCGCAAAATCCACCAGCCCAGGGCCATCAGACTAGGGCTTTGGGATATCGGTTGGTGCCCTTTGAAAAACGAAATCCAAAGGGTTGATTGTTTGTCAGCACCTTTAAAAAAATTACTGAAGGGTCCAAATTCTTCTTTGAAGAAAAAATCCAAACCTCCTTTGCAAAAAAAACAAACATCCTTAGTGGGGTTGCAGCTAAAAAATTAAAAACCCTGAAATCTAGCCTTGAGAGAAAAATTATCAAATCACAAAATCTTGTTTTTGTCACCTGTAAACTCTGACTATTTCCCAGTGACACTCTGAGAGGGGACATTTTCTGGTGGGGGCCTCCAGAGTTGCTATCATCGTCATGTGCCTTGAATCTTTTTTGTGTGTGGTTATCATGATTTTGATTCTGGAACTTGAGGTTGTACTTCATTACGGCACACATGTCCATAGCACAAGCACAGTCCAGGTAGCTGTTGTACTCTTCATATTGGAACTCAAATGGGATGGTGATTTCAGCCCCTTTTGGTAACGGACATGAGGAGAAGATCCCTAGGCATGGCCTCCCACCAAGTATGAAGTGCTTGACCTACAATGCAAAAATAACTCCAATGTAAGATCATATAGAAACCCACTTTCTTTATACATACAGCATCCCTATCTACAAAGCTGTGCTGGTGGGATAATTGCAGGGTGCCCAAATGCCCTTATGTAAGGAATCTTGGGTGCCCAGCTATTAAAAGCTTTTATGATAGCAAAGTTATCTAAGTCACACAAAGGCAAAAGTAAGTCGCCTCTGGCACCTGGACCCTGCTAGAGCACAGCCTTGATCTAACTTTTAGTTTCAATGGTAATAACTTGAAACTTCTCTTGACCAATATCAAGAAAGCAGGAAAGGACCTTGACTTGAAGCATTTTAACATGTCTTAAAGTATGTGAAACACAGAAACACTCACCACTGAGTTAGGAGAGCAGGATCTTCTGGCAAACCTTGCATCATTACCATGAGTTCTTGCATCCACACACAACTGTAAGTGATCGAGGTCTGAATAATAGAACACATATGGACTGCACCTGCACGTGAGAAACAATATTTCATTTAGAACAACGTACAGGCAAACGAAGAATGCATAGCATGAAGATATCAGGAAATGAAAAATACCCCAGGAGAATGCTGTCATTGCATGAATCTAGTATCATGCCCAAGAATACAATGCTACTCTCACAGAGATGGTTGACTTCACAAAGGAACATAGAAGGTTTGATATTTTGAATACTTGTCAACAGAGGTACCGGCAAATTACCTTTTGAAAAATGGATTTTCTGATTCAAACTTGGAGAGAAGCATAAGTTTTCCCTGAAAGAAATAAAGAAATTCAAAGTTACAAAACTTCCCTTATGCATCCACTATTATTGTCTCCTTCAGAAAACAAAATCAATTCTGGCAGTACACTGAGACCAACCTTGCATTGGATAATAAATCTGTCCTTGTCCATGTCTTCTGTAGCCACAATACCCTATAAAAATAACAAATGAATCTGATTTCAATATACTGCACAGACTTGAAAAAGTGGAAGACAGTTAACTCCGCACTCTTGGCACTAGGATATCTATTATAGGATTGCTTGAGTAACTGACATGTGTTTATAACTATTGGTCACCAATCCATTACCCACAGAAAGCCAGGAGTGGTGAACAACCTTGTACTAACATACCTTTCTACATCTCTGCACTTCTACCACTTTACATAGCTGGTCGTCATTGGCAACAGATGGCAAGAATCCATTTTCCTGAAGAATTATCCATTTTAAAAACGTGTTAACTCGAGGTAAATTTGTGGATTTTATAACTGCAAATGGCAAATGAAAATGATATTTTGTTTTAGTAAACAATTAAACTCACCTGTACCGAGTTTAGAGCAAGTTGCTCCAGCTCCTTGCCGTAAATGTTTTCTTTCAACTCCTCGTAATTATCAAAAGAATTACATGCGTTGTCCCATGCCTCATTAGTTTCCTCATCAACTGAAAGAAAATAACATGAAACATGCAATCAATGTGGGAATAATTATCGTGTACAGAATGAATAGAATGTTTTGAAGGTATGTAGAAAGGCAATCAGCACTTTTACACAATGACCAAGACACAATGTTGAGATTATGTTCTGATTGGTTATGAAGTCTGCAAAGCTCTACACTATAATTATTGTACCAGAAAACACATAGAAACTATACAATTTACAGTTACAGTGTGTGTCATATAATAGCAAATGACTGTAAAAAATTCTTTACTAGCCCAAACTCACCAGGGACAAATCCAGGGGGAGGTTTTTGCTTCTGTCTCTGAATCAAAAGCAGATAAAGACAACATCAATAAACAGCTAACATTAATTGATTACCTGATCAATTTATTATATGGTTTTTTCTCTGTAGTTTTTTAGCATTGCCTGATGGGTGGTCAGAGTACATAACATCTCTAAGATTGCTCAGTAGATGGTGCCTTAGCAAGAAGTGTAATTTCTCCTAACAATATCAATACACTGTTAACCAAATAAGTGATGAGAATAAAGAAATCCATCAACTAAGTGATACTGTCTTCATGTAGCACCAAATTTTCAGAACTAACATTAAAAGAAATGTTTGATAGGACTTTCTTATGCTTAGAATTTAAAAAAAAGAATTTTTTAACCTACCCGTCTCCTCTTGGGTTTCTTGTCTTTATCAAGGTTTTCACCACTCTGTGATAGGAATAATTCAGTCAGAAAATCACAACATTTTAAGTCTGGGTATTGAAGAAGCCAGAGAAATCAAAAAAGGATTTACATACATGAAGAATATCTTTATCTTTAACTTTGATCTTGTTAGGCCCCCGTTTTCGCTTCTGGCTAACTTTGGCCGTCAGCGTGATGCTTGTTGGTGTATTGGAGATAGCAGTGTATGACGGCGTTTCCCTTTCTTCTTCACTATCTTCACTATCATCATCTTGAAAAAAGAACGATATAAGTGTTAGAAAGAATTCTTGACATTCCTTCTGATAAAAATGCCCAATATTCTTCCAGGACAGTCCCTAGCAAGCTTGGTAAGTAACAGATTTATCACATGGCTTTATGATGGAAAAACAGCTGTAGAACTTTTAGTAAGCCCAATATAAGAAAATATCGGACCAGCCATACAGCATTCTGATTGGCTGATATTAGTTATTGTCCCTTACACCTGTACTGTCTTGAACGTGCAATAAAGCCATACTTACTTTTTTTTTTTGCAAATTTGGAGAATTTGTTTACCATTTCTTTAATAGAATACATGTGTAAGCCATGCATGTTCTTCATTTGCAACATTAAAAATAAAAAATTCTGATGTGAATTTTTTTTTGCATAAATAAAAATAATAAGGTTTCTGAAGGGAGCATCAGGGCTGGCAACAATTTAAACACCTACCACTTTGCTCTTCTTTTTTCCGCTCTTGAATCGCCCTGGCCCGTTCTCTGTCTAATGTTCTGTGAAGACAAGAAAATGTACACTTCATTTATGGTCTGTCAAGTAAAAAATATATTACATGTACAGCATACAGTAGATGGAGATTGAAAAGAAAACCAGTAATTACATGTCCTTACACGGCAAATCCCGCCCTTGTTATTGAAATGAATGTACCCGTAATTTATAACACAAGACTGTAATAGTCCTTGATCTATTTTAAGCCAACATCAATACAATGCACTGCCTTGATAGCAGTCAGGTGAAAAAAATATAAAGAGAATCTAATCAACTACCAGATGGTATCTTGACGCACAATGTGTGGTAATCAGCAAGGATATAATTATTACAGCATTTTACACCAGGGACAGCCCTACACATCCAAGAGGTCACTTGAAGCAGTTTTTTTTCCATCAAAAAACTGAATCATTATGTTCAAATTTGTCACAAGATATCTTAAATGAATGTACAGATTATTTATGTAGTCTTACAACTAATGGCCCTGTAAATTTACGTATGTGCATGCAATAACTTGAAGCAAGTTTACAGGACAGGGCAAACCGGGTACGTACCCATCAAAGATCGGTCCGGACCTGACTACTTTTGTAGAGAAACAATCAACTTTATGTGGCCCTGCGTAAAGTTGAATGTTTCTCTACAAAAGCAGTCAGGTCCGGATTGACTTTTTGACGGGTCCGTACCCAATTTTCTCTGTCGTATAAACATGCTTTTGGTTACCCTTCATGGAAAAGTTACCAACCTTGGTTGACACTGATCACAAAGGTAGTTTTCAGGTACGGCATCAGCTTGGATGCCCATACACTCAATATGCTGCCATACACTACAAAGGACAACAAAAGAACCAAAAACATTAACAACCAGAACAGCAGAACAGATAGCTGGTTTGGTCCATGTAAGAAAGTCTAAAAACTAAAATTTCAATTTTATAAGCCAATTGCAAAGTGAAGCAAAAAGATCTGGTGAATACATGAACATGAAAGTATGTAGCTTAGATTTAAAATTGGTGAAAATTTCTTCGCTTTAGTTAGTTGAGGAAAGGGCTTTCAAACCTACCCAATTTACCCATTTCCCAGCCTTCATGGGTAGTAAATTCATGCAACATACAGGTATTTTACCCGACTCCCAGCTTTGATCTACATCCCTGACATGTAGCCCAACGGGAAACCAGTGAGGAAACAAACTTCACTTTACCCTTATAATGTAGTCTAAGGGTCTTTAAGTCCCCTGTCTAAGGGAAATGAAGATACTCAGTCAAAATTTGGAACTTGGAATTTTACATCCACTGTATGGGCCTACAGGCTTAAACACAAACCTTTTTAACTACAGACAAAAATGTAGCAGAATTCACAGAAAATATACAATTCTGTAAGACAAGAAAACAAACCTGCACTTGTCACAACATATCATGTAACCATCATCATGATCAAACTCGCTGAAATAAAGAAAAGAGAAAGATTGTGAGCTTATGTCATACATTCATTAAATATATTTTTTGTTCAAACCACTTTTCAAAGCAAAGGGCTCAAAAGGTTCAGCATCCCTTTTCCTACACTGTAAATTGATCAGCTAGCCCACATTTGCTACACTCATGTACTCAACAAGAAAGATTCATATTTTTTAGCAAAAGGATCTCATTGCCAAACAAGGAAGGCAACAGGCATGTATAACAAAATTACTGCAGCTGCCATTTCTGATCAGAAAATTACATCAAGTCATATGCATCACTGTCATAGAAATTGAGGCTTCTTACCAAATACACCGCGTAACCCCGCCATCTTCATCATCCTCATTCCCTGTATCACCATCCTCGGGCCCTGGACTGTTGGAGTCCGGGGGTGTCATGGGCGGGGGCTGCCCATAGTTATGATCCTGAAAATCACCAATACATATGATTTAAAATCACCCTTATTGTGTTCCATGCTTATTTTACTATACACTGGGAGAAGCTGGTGTTACAAGAGATCATGCACTGTATCATTGCAGGAAAACCTCAAATATGAGAAAAGTTGCCTTGAAGCTCAAACATAAGAAAAGGTTTTGTGAAATTGATCAAATGAATGTGCTGTGCAGGGAAATTAGAGTCCACTAGCCTGGAGCTAGAGGACTTTGCATTTGGGCTGGCATCATAAGCACAATACTTATGATCCTAAACCAATGCAGAAATTACTTTTTGAGGCTAGTAAAAATGACTTTTGTCAATTTCTTTGCCCCCTGGAATTTCAAAAAAGTGGTAAATCACAAGGAACTATTTACAACTTTACTACGGGACCCTTAGTAAAAATTTTGTCAAATAAGCTTAATGTACAGCTTTCAGTGAAGTGGTTTATGTCAGTTATGTTATAAAAAATATACACCAGTTGGGAAAAGAAGTTTCAAAAGTCATTGGGTAGCCAATCAAATCGAAATACATGTACACATTAAAATGGTCTCAGTGAGAACATTTAAGTGCTAAACTTTTAAACAATTGGCCATACAGGTTGTACATTCAGCCATTAATAAAATAACATGCCAGTTGGCACTCTCAGGGGTTAAGGGTTAAGAACTATATACTCTGCTTCCTGTGTCTGGTAAGCTTGAATTCCCGCAAAGTCATTTAGCCCTTGTTGAATTAATCAGCAAAGCAATTCAATTGGAATTGGCAGTTTGCCGACAAAAAAGCTTCATCCTAGAATAACTTGGCTTACCAAGATGTGAGGAATGTGGCGGATGGAGGCAATACTGGGCATTTTGGGTGCAGTGCTAGACTCTGCAGGCTGAGGACTGTGAATACAATAGAGAATACTTCATTAGCACTTTAATTGCATCTGTCCATAGCTAATTAAAAGCAATTTCAATTATCCACTTCTACATTGTAAAGGAATAAAACACTTAGAGCTTGCTAAGATCTCCAGTCATTATATATTAATATTTTTAGCAGATATATGACATTTCTGTAAATTAGAAATATAATGGACGAATAAAGTACAAACACTTGGCTGAAAAAAGTCTGAGCACATCCCTGTGAAACACACTTTCAATAACACGTTGTAAAACAAAGAGGTGACTAAAAGAAGGAAGTCACTGACTTAGTAGACCACCAATATCATTTTTCAGAACTACAATTAAAATAAAGTGTACTAAGAAGAGAGAATATTGTGTTTCAATCCAAGGGTTGAGGGATCAAACATGAAATGATATTTTAAAGACATTCACATGGTTTCTGGTAACAATTTAGAGGACAAAGGCCAAAGTACATATTGTTTTACATTCCATAGTCTCGATTTCATGATATTTAGTTGCAGAATTTGATACAACTGGTAGTAATGAAACTCAATCTGTCAAACATTCCAAATGATGAAGATTGAAGACTAAACAGCACTATTCTAGCTCTCAAAAACTACATCATACATGTACTACCTTGCTATAAACTAAGATACTAAAGTGAACTTTATTAACGATAACTTTACTTTTGGAGCAAAGTTCCAATAAAAACTTCATTCTTGGGTAACTGGATTAGAGGTTTACTGTCCATTTCAAAACAAAAGCAGTTTAGGTTCCAATAACACATTCAGCAACCTTCTTAAGATTCCTCTGTCTTTAAATGTCACATCAGAGAAGAATAATATATGTTTTAATCTGCATGTATTTCTGTAATAACAAAAGTTTTTGCTGTCCTATTTGTAACATGATGTTTAGATTACCAATGATTGTGTTTTATCAAAATAGCCATATTACTTAGCAACAGATCAAAAGGCAGCAAGAAAATTCTGCCTGCAGTAAAATTGTTACACTTCACCTGAACAACAAAATGAACCGCATAAACAACAGGTAGATATCAAGGGAATCAGACACAACTAACTCGAATAACACAAAAAAATGATACAAAATAATAGGTTGGAAGTCTGTTATGAAGGGTATTATCTTGTCAATAAATTGCACAACTTATGGACCCCTTGGAAATAAACAGGCATTACCTTTATAACTTTATTTTTCGTTTGTGTTGGTGAAACTGTCCTTTTACATAGTGAACCTTATCATCATTTTGAAATGTAAATAAGTTGCCCAAAACGTTTTTCTGTTTATTAAGTGATTCAGAGAGTTTTTGACTGGTCACTGCAGAATGCTTTTACAGGTTGCCCAGATACGCTTTGAAGCTTTGACATAACCTTTCTATGTAATAATAAATTATTGGGAAAACCTGACAAAAGTCACGCTGGACTAGTATAACATCCTGTTCGAGAGGAGAGCCAACATTTTCAAGTCCCTCTGACCATAGAAACCACAGTCAACACCTGACATGCATGTCCTTCTTGGGCCCTGTGGCACTGCATGCATACAGACTCAGCTTCCTTCAATACTTATATTCACCAATTTATATGATAATTTTATCATGCTTTTAAGCATTTATGATATAGCTTAAGCTTTATTAGACCTACATGTGTTTTTTCAAGAACAGATCCAAAATGGGAAAGAATGTATGTTTACCCTATCATTACTCAGTATACTGCAATTTAATTACTGGTAAAACATGTTACTGGTAACATATAAATATACCATCACAGACAGCATAACACTTTATTCAAATTAGTATTCTAACAGAGGCAAATTTGTTACTAACTTACAACATAAATAACCTAGAGCCACAGCATAGTACAATGTACATGAAAGTTGATCTTCATACAAAATTGATGTACATGTTTCTAAACAGAAATGTAATAGTTTCACAGAAGAAACAACTAAAAACTTTCTACTTTCTTTTCTCACTAAGCTTCAATATCAACATTAGTAATTCTCTAAACTGATTGCATAAGAATTCTTTTAGTAAATGAAGAGAATTTTGTGTCCCATGAAGACTAAATCCCTTGAGCGATTATATTTTCCTTTATTCGAATCACAGGCTACCAGCAGTTCATTAATAATATAGAAAGAAATACGATTTTTTTCTCACTTTGACATTACAGGGTTAAATCTATTTGTGTACATGTGTGTATTGTACAAGGGAAAATTGAATTACCTCACTCTGATCCAGCAGTCATGGGCTTGGATATGCCTGGGGGTGCTGTTTCTAACAGGAGGTTGACACTCATTACTTTTTATCTGCATGATTCATCAGGGGATGGAAGCTTAACTGCCATTAAATATGAAGCCATGGTCCACTATTGTGCTCGACAAAGCAACCAAACCTTTGGAGACAAACACCAGAACGAATTTTGACAAGTCAGATTTTGGGAGAACATTGACACTTATTAGGCACTGTAAATATAACAAGACATCTGGCAAGGGAAAACAGTCACTGTGATCTTTACTAGATCTGTATAGAACACTTCTGTGTTAGAATAATACAGTATTATAATGGTGATGTACTGAGATATTTCATTGAAATGGTGCTTGTCAAATGAGTCACTCTCAATTCACTTATGCATGCATTCTCTGTAATGTTCAAATTTAAATCTATCCCTGCCATATTGAAAGAGTCTGTATGCTGAGTGTGTTATCAAGATTTCTTGCCCCATAATGAGTCGCATATTGATCCCAACACAATACAATACAAAACTCCAGCGTGATAGGGACTGAAAAGAAAGAACACATCCAACCAGAGATTGTTCCTGATAAGCCCTTATAAAAATATATTGTTGTCCACATGGTCTGCAAGCCATACAATAACAAGCCACAAATTGTTAAGGAAATCAAGCTTTGTACATGTAGTTTTTTATTCTTAAACCTTGCATGTAAAAGAAGCAGGCCAAAAAGAAGAAAACGTTAGACTGGAGCTCATTCAAGATGCAACAAATCTCCAAGGGGAATGAATGAATCTTGCATCATACATGTAAAATTAATATGAAATGAAGCAGTGTTTGTGATAATGAGCAAAATGTAAATTCACAGAATTGCAGGAGACGACATCAGCGTAATGAATGGTCGTGCAAGAATACATGTTTTATGGACGTACAAGCTGTTAAAAGTTCTAAAGCTGGAAATTCAGAAAGGTGTTCTTTTACATGAAATGGGCCTTGGGTGATATGGAATCGACCTATGGGAAGATCTATTTGCATTTTGGCTGACACAAAGTTGTCAACAGTATTAGGATAAAATATTCTTGCTATTTAAACATCAAATGTCCAATAAATATAGTTGGATTCTAATAATTGCAAGAGACATCTTCAAACGCTGCCAAATCGTAATTAACGGTGATTCAAATTCAAAAAAACTTTCAGCTTCTGAAAAATTAACAGATGTCTTGGTCGCCTGTGAAAGCTGTTATCATTGAAAGTCTTTTGCATTTCCCAGACTTGAGCACACGAAAATGGAACTAAAAGAACACATGCTTCATCATTCAAGCAGATCCAGTAAAGAGACACTTTATTTCTCAAAAACCTCAAGATTAAAACAAACGGGAATATTTTCTTGTCGCATAAAAATGTCTACGAATATAACACAATCGGAAGGATGATATATTGTTATTAAATGGAAAACAGGCTTTCAAGGGAGCGTTAGCGAATTAGAAATTCAAAATAAATGAAGGAGAACCTTACATCTGATAGAAGATTATTTTGATAATAATAATCCTGGCGAAACAGTTCAACTCGGCAAGTCGACTTTTGAAAGCTTCGCGACGAAGCAACTTCGAAGAAATCGATAATAGTGATCATTCTTGATCTATAAAGCGACCCAACAAGAGAAAGCCACAGCCCTGAAGCGTTTTATACCAAAATAAAACGAGAAAAGATCGATTTTCGCTTTCTGAACACGCATACAAATACAAAGCACATAACCACGTCATGAAAAATACATGCAAATCGCGACAAAAATTCAAGCGGAACGCAAATCGAGTCGAACATGAACGTTTTCCAAAATAGGTGAAACTAATACGGTACATAAAACACATAAACATGGCCAAAAACAGTCTCTAAGCGAAGAATTAGTCGAGGTGTTGCAGAAATAAGGCCTGTAAAGCGACGGACATGCATTAATCATAACATCCATAGTAGAAAGCAACGAAGCAAAGCAGATGGTAGGTCGTTCAAACAAACACGTTCCACAGACGCGGTTCGGTTCATCTCGACCACAATTTCTACGCCAGACGACAGCAAAAACACACGAGGCTTTCTAAGCAAAAAGCATGGTACAAAATACAATTATAAAGACAGAAAATGAACGATATTATAATAAACTTCGCTATCGGAAAGAAAGGTTCGACGAAATGAATTGAGATACGATAAATATTTGAACACTAGAAAGGGTTGAGAATCAGAGGACACACCTTTAAAGATGCACGTTTATAAGCGCCAAAACATTTCTTTTCTTCGTCTGAGCGACAAACAGCATTTCCTGAATGTGTGAATGTTTCCTCGATTCTCATGAGGATGTTTTCCTATCGAGATTCGGGGTTCTACTTAGCCAGCGACGGCTAACATTAAAGTGGATTTCATAACTCCGTCAAACAAGCTCTAAATCTAAGTGTTTTCGGCCATGAAAAGACATTAAAACCAGAAAGATAATTCTTAAAGGGTATTTCTTGTCATTTGAATGTCTAGCATGTTTTAAATAACTAGCGAAGAAGCAATCACTCAAGAAAATTCTAATTTGGTCGTCGTATGAAAAACAAGTCGATGAAACAAAATGGCGGACGCGAGCACATGTTTACGAAGTTTATAACGAAATTTCTCCTATAAAAAGATTTCGATATGGTTTGGATAAGAACAAATCTGTCAAAAATATCGTTATAGTTTAAAGATTATGCAAGTAAAAGTACTTCAGAAACTGAATTTACCGTTTGTTGAGAGCAGTCGTCAGATTTATTAAAATGATTCGAACGAATCGACTATAATTTCACAAAATAAAAGACATAACATGAACCCGGAGCAAAAGTAGCTCGTTTTGATGGCTTGGAATCGACATTTTTCGACTTAAAATCGCTCTCTGCTTGTTATTTCACCGAAGCTCACTTCGTCTTTTAGGGTAAGGTCAAATTACTGAAACATTTGATATACAAAATTCTCTCAGGGCTGAATCGATTTGCTTTCACTCTATGGGGGCCAAATGATAGATGAAAACATTTCGCTTCGAGGAAAACGTTGCGACATTCAAATGCGATAAATTTGTGGCATGAGTAGCTCATATAGCGGTTATTATTGTCACGAATTCGTTTCCCCTGTACACTCGAGAAAAACAACTAAGTAGGCGTATTGATTTGAATTCTAACCTTCGCTCTGAAAGCAGCCATAGTAAGTTTATATATCGGCAATATCTAGTTTCACTTCTACAGTTGTAAAAGCACGAATCGTGCCGGTAGAAATGATTGTACCTAATAAAACAGACGTATGAAGGTACAAACACAGCGAAGCGAACACAACAACATGAAGAAGGAGCTACGTAAACTTAAGGTGATAACATACAAACATATCAACATGTAAACCAGAAATGGGTGGCAGTTTTCGTCGCAAAAATACATCCCAGTTGTGGCTTATAGATCCACCATGTACCAACGAAACGCTAGGGTACATGGAAGACTGAAATGTGACGCATACGACTTACCTAACAGCGTCCGTTGAGGGTTGGTCGAACACCACAGTCATCTAACTCGTGCTACTTATACTGGTGTAAAATAAGTTCAAATTTCCACAACCAAAATTTCACTGACGCTCACTCCAACAAATTGACGACACCCTAAACTTGCAAGAGGGCGTCTGCTCTTTCAAAAAGTCCAGATATAACACCGTTTGGCGAAGTATTTTCACAAAAAATACAACTCACTCAACGCCATTTGCAGTTGCTCTTGCTGCTTACGAAAGGAAGACGAATTTGTGGTCGTTGCGCATGCGTTTTTACCTGTTGTCACGTGACGCTTTTAGTGACGTCACACAGGAAACAACAGACCGTGGCACGCGGGCGAAGGTGGTGTGATTCTTTTCCGTTTTTTAAACACCGGACTGAAAGTCAGGAAATGTAATGTCAAACAACGATCGAGGAAATATCACAGACTTCTTTTGAATAGATAAATGCGTTTAAACTTTATTCGGGAGCAGGTTCTGGGCAGTGAATTGCCAAACGTCAGTCGTCTTCGAATCTTCAATCAAGTGGAACGTTCTTAGTTACGACATTGTTAATATTCGGATGAATGGAAGTTTTTGATCGAAAATGTAAAACTGGATTTACACAAAACAATGGATTCCAACTTCACGTATGCAAATTTGGCGCTGGGCAAACAATGTCCGCTGAAAATCAATGGACATAATTGTTTGCAAGCTTATTCTCTACGTTCGAAAAGTCAATAATTTACAGCACATCAAACTGATCAGGAACAAAAGATATCTGATCTATAATCTCTTTTACTGCCGCTTGTGAAAATGTCGAATCGCGAAGGACATTAAATGTTGAGATTCTACATTCATCCGAATTTCTGGTTTTCTCCCGCAATTGTCTGGTACGCTGGTGTTCAAGCGAAAGATCATGACTTTTTTGCATGTGCAAGATCATGTTCGCGGCATCCGGTTTTTAAACCCGACACGATGTTTCTACAACGTGGCAATTTAAACAACGAATAGAAGAATACGTTGTCTATAAATCGGCGAAGAAGCCTTGTGTCTCGATGTTTTATGTGTGTTCGTGATCGTTTCAATTGTACACAGTACAATTCTGGCTCAAGTCGAGCGACAGGGCGACGACTCAAAGGTGTCAATGATCTTCTCGCCAATTTGAAGGTGCGCCACAGGAGTTTTTTACGGAGAAGGTTGCAAGATTTTCTTTATTATTGGGGTCATAATTGTGGCGTTCCGGCAAAATGAAAGCGTTGATCATGTAAAGGACAATTCTAAAAGAAAGATCGGTCAAACGCCATCAATTGATTCAGCAGGCTGGCGTTTCACTTATACTGAGACGATAAAAAATGGCGCTACGTGCCAAATGGCCTATCCTCAGAGAACAGGCTCTGTTGAAAGAAAAAAGCGCTGAGAAAGTTGCAGATGAGATTTTCTCTTTTAAATATTCGTCAGGGAGTCGAGTGGCACCATAGAGACTGTCCACAGGCTTTGAAAACTAAGTGAATTTTTCGCGTTTGTTAAGGGATTCTTTGTTGAATGCAAATTATTTGCCGTACGTGGGTGTGTTATTTCAATCCCATACAAATAGCCTTCCTTGTTTTCTGGTTAACATTGATTATTATTTTTTAATCCCAACAACTTTGATGTTTCGGTGAAACAAAATCTGTCTTATGGATTAAGCCAAAAATATACCATTTGATCACATAAGCTACAAAGCTTAACCTTTAGGGACTTTATCAGTTTATATGCGATTGACCGACCGACAAAACCTATTAAAATACGTTAATAAGATACAACAAAGACAGTTGTTTTCTATGCCAGGGAACGTCAAAAAGAAAATGATAAAAATTCTTGATAACAGATTTAACAAACAGACAAGCTTATTTTTGTAGGAAATTTAAGTCGTGCGGATTTTACAGACTGTCACTTCACCGAAAATCGATATTGAAAAACACACAAGAAAATTATATTTTTGTAATCATCATTGCAACAGCATGAAATAGTTTCGTTAATCGAAATGTCGCGAAATGTCGTCATTCGTTTTGACGAACGCTTTATTTAATAGTTTAATATGCAAATTTGGCTGGTGCAGAAATGATTACAATTTGCAACCTGCTGAAAACTAAAAATATAAACTATAAGTGAACGCCAGAAAAACAATGACCATTTCAAATGTATTTGAATCACACCATACAAGATGTCAGGAACTTGATTACTGACCCAAACTGCCATGAACAAAGGACAAATCGCTTTGTGGACTAATGAAAGGGTTTTCATCCTGGCCTCGGAGGCCATCGACATCAATATGTCCTTGTATTTTGTTGATGTTCACCTGTCCGTGAAATACGTGACTTAGCGACCAATGGGTAAATAAATAAAATAGTTGGCATGAGTCAGCAATTCAATATCCGCAGGGTCTGAATCGCACTCAGTGCCCCACGGAAACAGAAACAGAAACGAGGCCGCGAGACGACTCGGAAACCGCTGGTCAAGCGAAACAAGGCCTCTAGAGACTGCGGATCATGTTTACTTTCCACCAGCCTGTTCCAGGCGTTGTTTTTTCGCGCTGTTCCCCAACTAATCGAACGCCTGGAACAGGCTATAACCACATACGCCCCTTACGAATTCAGAAGAGCTCTCAGCAATAGCGGATTTCGACTTGCATGGTCTGCATACAAGCTGGTCAAACTGAAATCCCCCCCCCCCCCCCCCTCCCGAACTCAACAGTGGAAAACGAACAACGAAAAGTTTGGCAAATAATATTATCCTTGAAGGATCTTGAAGAGAGCGAAAAGTCTTCCGATTCTTGTACAGATATTCATTTTCAATGAGTGAGTGATGACTGACGGACAATTGACTGACCGACTGACCGACTGACTGACTGACTGACTGACTGATTGATTCATTCAATCATTGAATCTCGCAGAAGGATGGGACGTCAAACTGAAAGTAGACCGCGGAAGTGAAGATCACGTACTTGAACTTAAGGCCAAAGGACTGATCTGAATCTACCCCTAAACTAGAAACTTTGTTTTTCATTATTTTTCCAAAAGCTATAATAAAGATTTACAAACACAAAGCGATTTCAGCCAGTCATGCTTGACTTTTTTGTTTTGGATCTTCCGAACGTAGCTTACAGTGCAGCAAAGTGATATTTTGAACGTTAGTTGCAAAGGGCCCATTGGAGTAAAAGTAAGTTAACATGTAAAAGGTTTATACTTCAGTGTCGTCATACTTGACCACTCTAACCGCAGGTTGCGTCGAAATTAATTTCAGTAATCGTGCAAATTTTGAACAAGTCTGAGTAACGTAGCAACGTTTGCCATGGAAGGGTACAGTTTTCATTTTCAGTTTTTCAGACATTGGTCTGTACTTTGGCCGACTGCTAAATGCTAAAAATTCCATCGGAAACTTAAATCAAATGTATGACTTGAAAACTTAAAACGTCGCTGCATTCTTTCAAGCAAATTTTAAACAAAAATCTTTTTGCGGTTTTAATTAGTTTACAGATTGAACAATTAAAAAATAATAAATTTTCATCAAATCATTCTCATCGTATTCCAGTCTTTTGCGCCTTTTATAATGGGCGTGCTAAAACCCGAATTGTTCTGTAGGTCTTTCCCATTTTTTTAACCGATTGTTAGTACCCCAAAATATAATGCTATCGCCCTACCGCTCGATACACTAGACTAATGATAAACTCCCCAAAACGCTATTCCCTATACGGACGGTTCCGTTAATTTTCGAAACCTTCACTGCTGGTAAAGTCTTCTAAGGGATGTCCAACCTTTTAGGAGAGGGCTCACATTTGGTCAGACAATCCATTCTCGCAACAACAACAACAACAACAAAATAGCAATGACCTTTTTTCCGATACATTGGCGAAAGAGTTGCGGTCGCATTATAGTAAGTCCGCGAGCAGAAACCTTCTTTTCCTTCCTGCTTCGAATAGAACACGTCTGCACACAGACTAGCGGTCCAATCTACGGAAGCCGATAAGGGTCACTAGTTGTCGCTTCCAATTTGTCGCTTCTCAGTTGTCGCTTCCAATTTGTCGCTTCCAAGTTGTCGCTTCTCAGTTGTCGCTTCCAAATTGTCGCTTCCATTCCTGGAGGGGCTTTATCTATTACAATGTGATAGAGGGGTTGGGGGTGTCGGGTGAAAGTATAAGAACTTTCAGAAGTTTGTTCGTCAAATTTTTAGTTCGCTCGTTTCTATCCCCCCCCCCCCCCAACTCCCCCCGTACTATATTTTTCCAATTTGTCGCTTCTCAGTTGTCGCTTCCCAGTTGTCGCTTCCAAGTTGTCGCTTCTCAGTTGTCGCTTCCAGGTTGTCGCTTCTCAGTTGTCGCTTCCCAGTTGTCGCTTCCAAGTTGTCGCTTCTCAGTTGTCGCTTCCATGTCGCTTCTCAGTTGGAAGAAGACTGGGAAAGAGTTGCAATGTCAGCCATGTTTGCGAAGTTGGTGTTGTGTTTTCTTTTTGCATGTTCGTTTGGAAATTGTACGCTTCCTTCCCTTCCAGATAGTGCTATTACAGGTACGTTAAAAAGGTTTTCGTGTAATTTTGTTTGTTCTGAAGTTTAATTCATTCGTATTTTTTTAAAACGATTTTAGTTTGCATGTTTTTAGGTAACTAATTAAGTACTTTAGCTGATGTTGGTACAGTATTTAGGTCCATTCCTTTTTATATCCACTCCCCCCTATTGAGGAGATTAAGGCTTTTTTTACTCTTGTTCTTTTGCATCTGGGGGTGATTGCTTGTGTCATAACAGAACGCAGTAAATAAAACCAATATAATATTAAAGCCAATTGCTTTTGACACTCATTAAAAAGCTGCTTTAAAAGTGTTTCTTTGATCTTTTTATTCATATCATTTTTTAAACAGGAAACAATGTCATAAATGCCATTTTGGAATATGTTAGAGCCGGATATAAATACTCATCTATTTTATGTCTGCTGGCATTGTATCATGGTACAAGAATGAGGTATTACATAATAAATATTAATGTTGAAGTTTTGTATTAAAAAAATTACCAAGCACCTTGCCACATTTGTAACCACAATGCCTCAGACTTAGACATATTAATTTCTAAATTATAGAGAACTAAATCCTTCGAGAAAGTTAGGCAGCTTTAAAAACGTTTGTATGACTCCACTATATAAGTTTTTTATTATTATTACTATTATTTGTTATTACCCTGCATGAAAATATGGCAGGTGCCAATAAAATGAGAGGTGTGTTGTTCTTGGGAGGGGGATTGAGGTGGCTCGGTTTGGGTTGGAGGGTGGGGGTAAACAAGGGTTAAAAGCTCTGTCTGATTATTTTTAATATAATTGACAGTGTTCTTTAGGCAAAGTTATTATGAATATATATCTTTTCAGCCTTTCTACTCTCAAGCGAATGCTTAGGCGATTGCATGTAAGACGTCGTAATGTTGACGTCCCTGTGGTTAGCATAAGGAATGCAATTCAGGTATGTCTCAATGCACAAAATTTAATTCTTTCCTTAGCAAACACATTCCATGAGATGCATCATATAGAGCATTTTTATATTACGTCACGGCAGCCATTTTGGTGTTCCAAAACAAAGGAACGCCGGCCAAGCCAGTCCTCCAGGAATTAAACACTATTTTTACGCAAAAAAATAATCTTTTGTATTAGTAAACCAATATGGCCACTGTGTTGTTTCATAAAATATCCATACCCCTCCCACAGAAGGCGTTTTGGCAGTTTCAGTACTTTCCTTTAACAATTCTAGTAATTTATAGCCCTCCATCCCTTCGGAATTTCCAATGACCTTCCATAGAGTGTGTACGCATATTTTTTGGAACTGCAAAATAACAAAACACTCTTACTTTACTTTGTATATATGTATGGTAAGGCCTCTTCAATTGCATTATTTGTTTTCATCAGTGTAGAAACTCCAATGTGTCACTTACGATTTTTTGTCTTTTGAAGCATGAACTCGATGGTCCAGGATCATTGGGAGGATACAGGCACATGTGGCAGACTTTGCGCCAGGACTATGGGATTACTGTACCAAGGTTATATTACTAACATAATAATATACATGAAAAAATTACTCGATTCTGAAGAGTAGTGTAGATCAGTTGTAACACCAGTGCAAATTACACATTGATATTTTGGATTATGATTAGCTGAAAGACAACAGGAAATTTTCTAACGTTAACATGGCAAATTGACAGCTGTCAAAAATAGGTATCTGCTGACCAGTATTACATGTACACCTCACTGAGGTGTGTTTTCAAAGGAGCCCAGAAAATTTTGAACCTTTCAGAAGCAAAGTTCAAAGGTTCCGGCAGCAAAAAAATATTGTGTTGGAATCTATCCCCCCACCCCCAGGCTCGAAAAAGTCCCATTGTTACTAGTTGCTATTTCTGCAGTGGCTTGCTCTGTATAGTAGGACAATAATCTACCTTCAGTACCTTTTTTCATGAAATTTTCCTTGATGAAGTCGTTGTATTCAGTAATTATAAGGGGCATGTTAAATCAGTAATATTGACCAATATTGCCAAGGGAAATTCCATGTAATAAGGAAATGTACTGTACTTAATTACTAGCTGGAGTCACATTCTATTAATACCTACATTCAGTATTCTCAGCACGATCTTGCAATTCACTCCTTGCTACAGCTTCTGGGGCAAGTTCGTGCAGGTGTTGCTGTCTAAAGCGGTGTCCTTGTCCTTGAAATTGTTGTTCTCTCTAAAAAATGTCAATAAGTATAGGTAATCATACGGTTTCGAGTTTAATTTGGAATTAATTTGCACGAGTGAGTTTTTAAAAAAGCTGAAATTGCGCGAGACGCTTCGCTGAATAATAGTATTACTTTGCAAAAGAAAAAAAAAACACAAACAGATGTTCTGGTGTTACAATCACAGAGAAAAAATTCTAACCTCATTGCCAACTTGTGGCGAATGCTCTTGGTTCAAATTGCCTCCAGGCAATAATGAAGGAGGCAATTGGATTTGGTCATCTGTCTGAAAGTTTCAGTCAGATAACAATATAAATTAATCATGGTTATTTTGCTAGTGATATATTAAATAGCAATATAATTCGATGCAATTTGTTCTTCTTTTTCATTGGCTGAGAGCCTACCAAGTGATCTGTGTAAACTGTGTAAAAATAACTGCCCTGATCTGCTCGTGCAGATACAGTGATTTTTCTGCACATGCGTAGTTGTGTTCACTAGCTGTATTTTGGCAAGAGAACTGGATGAAGACCAGCTCGTATTATCGAAGGCGAAGTTACGCTTTCGTCTGTATTGATTCAGCAAGGTGAATTTTTCGTATGTGCGTGTATTATAATTAAGACAAGCAATCACGTAATGCACCTGATAATTTTTCATTAAGAGTAGAAATTTGAAATAATAATTATCTAACCTCGGAGGTAGCTTGTGGCAACTGTTCTAGGCTCACAATGTCCACAGGCCCTGAACGTAGCACTTGGAATTGGTCATCTGCCTTAACATTGCAATGATAACACTGTCGATTTCTTGGTAATTTATTATAGTGATATGACTATGACTAATATATTTAACAATTATAGCAACTTATGCCACCCTTTCTCAAATTAGAAAGCTCATCTTATATGCTATTTTGTAGTGAAATGAAGTGTTTAAGCTTAAGAATAAGGGTCCTAATAAAAAACAAGCGTGAAAAATGTAGACAGGTTCTCAGTCTGACAGCTATAAAGTTAACTGATTATATATGCAAATTCCATACTAATAAGAATTAAGGTTATAGTTAATCAATTGAATCAAATAGACACATACAGACAAATTCACAATTAAAGGTATGTCCGCATATAGATTATCTGGATCTGACAATTCCAGCAGATTTGACGTGACATCTTCAAGGGTACAATCAAGCGGTAATGATGATTTTATTTCAGAGAAGACGGACTGACACACTGGGCACAGGATGGATCCATCGTCAGATGTCTATGATTAACACAAGTAAAAAGAAAAAAAATGATTTGACCATATGATCCACACAAGAACACCTTACATGTTACCTCCCACATTACATAATTAGCCTGAATACTGTAGGTGCTTCACACCATCAATACACACACCCTTCTTACCCCCAAGAATGGAAAACTCGCAAGTAACTTCTCACATTAATTAAAACTGTTTTTTGTATAGAAAAACTGCATATTTCTGAAAATATCAGCGTTTGCAATCGTCAACAAAATGAATATTTGACTTTAAGTTGAAATAAAATAAATAGTACATTTTTACTTGAAGTGAAATATAACCTCTTTTATGGTATAAGGTATTGCATCCTTATGGGAATTGCCTTTGTAAAGGCATTGTTATTTATGATCACTAGTGCAAAAGAGGATGTTTAAAATCCCTACAAACTGTGTTTCTTCGCAGGCTACCATAAACTTTAATAGTGTAAAGTACTGTTGTAATTTTTGTGATCTATCATTATTAGCACCTTTAGCCACTCCTCCAAACAAATGTGATGGAACACACATGAACATGATGCCGGAATTCCAATCTCCTCGTGTTCAGCAATAAGAAGTTGGCAAATTGGACACTGAAAAAAAGGCATCATTTCCTGAGCTGATGTTACTTTTTGTGAAGGGGTAAATGGGATTTCAGGCGATGGGATAAGTTGTCTGAAAAAAGTACATGTACAAGCAAAGTGGAAATCTCATTACTTTTTTCTAGAAATGTAACATGTTTTTTTTTTTTTTGGGGGGGGGGGGGGGGCTAAGATCTTGGGACCGGGGATTTTTGGGTATTATTTTTTCCCTCATTTGATCATTTTGTCACTTGAAAACCTGAGTACGCCCCCGCTAGGGTAAACGACTGCCACACCCAGATTGATTTCCATCTAATTTGTTATTGGTTTGAATAGGTTCCAATATGGCATTCTGAAGGAAGACAATACAACCATTCCAGAAACTGGCATTTATTTGATTGGTAGCACATTGTGACTTGCCAAATGAGAAGTTATTGACATAGGGTGAGTGAATTAAATCATAATAATTATAATAGAAACTGTTATTGTTGTAAACAAAGTTATTTCTGCAGAATAGAAAATTAAATCAGTATCAAATGGACAACCTCAGTGCTATTTCCTTCTTTTTTCTTATGTTCTGGTGGTGTTTGGCCTTTAAAATGAACCTGTCAAAATAAGTGTAATAAGCACTGAGGTCAGTCCTAACCACAACAGATACAGCATTTGTTAGTAGGTCCTGAGGTGTGGCTTCATTGTAAGAAATAAATAGATAAATATATATTCTGCTATCAACTTTAATTTAAAATATGTAGGACATGATTCCATGGACATGGGACGGAAAAAGTCATAAATGTTGATGATGGTTGGAAATGCAAATGTAATTAAGTCTGAAAAACCTAAAGTGTTGTATTGTGCTGTACTATATTGTATCGTGTTGTATCAATTTTATAATAAAACCAAATTGATTACATTGATCCATACCTCCTTTTCATCCGAAAATGTTTCCTCACTTTCTTTACTTCCCTCCAAATAACCTATGAATTTGGCATTGTCCACATCATTTGCCATTTCAGATTCAGAATCACTTTCCTGCAAATATTCGTGCAAGTGAGCACTTGTTCAACAGCTCAAACATAAATAACGTAGCATTTATTTCACAATAAACTTACCAGAGACTGGTATTTGGTTCTGTAAAGGTTGCATTCTGCAAATTGTTATCAAAAGAAATAAATATTATGGCAAGGATTATCAACGAACAACAACAAAAAGTTGAGCCCGCGATACAATGGTTAAAAGTAACTTTGGTCAGTGGTCAACTTGAAAAAACACATGACCTCGATGAGATGTACACCTGAGCAAGCGATATGGTCATGTGATACTGGTCAGCGGATACCTTGTTTTGACAGCCGTCAATTGGCCATGTTAAAGTTAGAAAATTTCCTGTTGTCTTTCAGCCAAACATGATTCAGAATATTTATGTGTAATTTGCACTGGTGTTACACTTGAAATTATTATTATGTCGAACAAATTAAATTACATTTTTCCCACAACCAAGGACCAAGAGCAACTCACCCTTCCAATCCGCATCTGTTACTAAGTATAGCTTGACTTTACTGTAGTATGTGCCTAACAGTGCAACATATTTTTCAGGGGTAAAATCCTCGGAAGACCCAGGCAAGAGCTTGACTTCACTTTGGAGGTCTGGATACAAGAGGTGGAAATTTTCAACAGTGGCAAGATCTGGATCCATGAGTTTGAAAGCGTCAACAGCTTTCTGTAACACACAGTCGCCAGTGGCATCTTTATTAATACAGACTGAAGCTGTCATCTTGTGGCCGACCTGTTTCCTGGCAACAAGTTTTGGAGTTTTGTACCGCTTACGTTGGTACAGCTTCCACTCAACAAGGCCAACAGAAATCTATAATTTCAAGAAGAATGGGGATAAATCTTATCAGAACACTGATATGATGGCTACAATATTTTTGCCAGAGTAAGACAACTACTAATGAGCATGACCAATAGCCAAATCAACTTGAATGTTCACTCGTCATTAATATTATCATTTGCCCACACTGGTGACTAAATTAATTGCAGTCAATATTTCTGTGAAAGGGTGGCTTTCCTCATTAGGAAAGAATGGGAATGGGGTCGAAATTTTCTTGTAAGAGAAATATTTATTCCAACATAGAGTGTAAAATTCTTCCTGTAACAAAAGTACGAGGCTCTGGGGAATGAAAACCCCAGGAACTGGATTTGGTCATTTTGGGCATATTTGAAAGGGCAAGGGGTGGCATAATGGATTTGCAAATTAATTATTGTACAGTTCAGCAAAGTTGTTGTAGTGGCCATTAGTGTTGGTAAAGATTTGCAGAATTAACAAAGATAGATACCTTGCAGGTAGGATCTGTTTTTTTCTTTTTTGGGGGTCTGCTGCTGCCAGCGGGCTGTTTGAAAAAAACTTCGCGCTCCCTTTTCTTTTGCTCCGCAAAGGCCTTGAATTCTTTTGCTCTACTTGAAGCTGATTAAAGAGATAGAGAAAACAAATTTGCCAGCAGTATCAATAGCAATACCAGCAAGGCAATATTAGCATGTAAATAACTTCTGCACTTGATGCATGTTAATCCTATAATGCTGCAAATCCATATAAGTTGTCTGAAACTTTGCTCAATCTTGTATTCTTTAGAGATATGAGTATTCTAAACCTCTTGGCACATTTTTCTTTGTTAATGAATTCAATTTTTTTCAAAATGGAGATACTTTTCAGAATGATGATTAAACACTAAAGTGGAACTGCAGAGACTGATATTAAAAAAGGAAAATATCAATCACTGCCAATTATGATGCTGTAGACGGATATTTGTTATGCAAACAGGATTTTAACATTCTGCAGACATATTAAAAACCATTTCACAGTACGTATAGCTAGTGTCCAAATATAATTTCTGTTTGGCTTGTTTGCTTAAGAAATATGTTAGACACTGACAATAAATTTTAGAGTGAGAAATTTTTTCTCACAAATATTCAGTGCAGTAGAATGGAGAGTAATAAATTAATTACCCAAAATAGAAAGAAAAAAAAATAGAAGCTGATCATGCAAGTTGTCATTATTTGCATATTGTGTTGAATAAATTTATTTAACTATTTGTACTCCCACAAATTGCTTATTTTAATTGTTAATAAAGACTGACTATATAATACCTTTATCTTGGAAGAACATCTCCCCTGTCTTTGCTACATAAACAGCATCATTATCGCTGCAGGAAAACCGACATTGATCAATATGAGCATGCTAATACAAAATTTATAGTGTTATATGTTAATACACTACTTATTCTTGCTAATGCATTTTTTATTATGTTAGTTGTAAATAATCAATAGTGATCAAAATTATAACTTCAGTTGCAGGAATGGCACCTAACAATATTTATTAAAAAGTATTAAATATATGCACATTACCGTAGTACTGAAACACTATTAATGACATCACCGGTGCACGAGAAGAACACTGGTGACTCATAGTTGAACATATGAGAACCAACTTTGGCCAGTTCTTCTATCGTGTCTGGGCAATCAATGACCTTAAAGAAAGAGTATGTATGTATCTTAATAGAACAATTGTTACTAATGACAAATAAAATGGAAAAATTATACTCTTTATCAACATTTTCTACCACTTTGGTAACATTCCCTTTCAACTTGTCTTGGAACATTGTTGTGTTCCAAGTTGTCCTGAAGGTGTTGTTGAGTGTATTATGAGGTGACACGATATAGACAGTTAAAAAAACATTCTATGAACTGTAGCAACTGTATGTGTTAATTTAGGCTCCCAGAAGAATAATTTGTCAAAAAAATTGCTCGAGTATATAGATAAAATGAAGTAAATCAGTGTACGAGGTTTAATAAATGGGAAGTTACAGGGACATCTATATTACCAAAAACATGAAAACGAGGCTAGGCAGGCCAGGGTGACTTTCCACGCAAATCTTTTAAATTGAAATGACTCACAACTTTGCAGCCATTTAACCAAAAACACTGAAACTTCTTAAAATATCAAAATATTTCATGTAAATTTTAAGTGCCACCATCAGCATTTTGAGAGCTATTTTTGCATAACTTATGTCCGTGACATCAATTGTAATACGAGAACAGTATTAGAAAAAAACAATTGTATAACAAAGGTTCAATCATCAAGGCATAACAGTTTCTCAACTGAGCGGCCTAAGTAGCTTAAGAATTTAATAAAGACAATAAAGGGTGTTCAAGAATTAATATTCAATGTAGATGAGATGCAAATATAATGGGGATTCCCTGGTTTCCCAGCGTACAGTACAAAGACTTGTGTACATGTTGCCCGGGTATGTCACGTGCACCCACCTCTCCACTCGTGGCTCCATTTTTTCTCAAACAAATTCGCATCTAAATTGCAAAGAAAACGTATTATATTACGTATTATACAATGTCTCAAGTTTAAAAAACAAGCTTGTATCGTTTTACCTTGACCCTGAGGGTTAAAATATTAATAAGATGTAAACAGCTTTCCTACCTTTCCGAGTTGCTTGCAAACGACGCGGAGATTGCAGACAAAGATAGGCTGACTCATGTCAGAAGCGACAACTTGGAAGCGACAACTGAGAAGCGACAACTTGGAAGCGACAACTGAGAAGCGATAACTTGGAAGCGACAACTGAGAAGCGACAACTTGGAAGCGACAACTGAGAAGCGAAAACTTGGAAGCGACAACTGAGAAGCGACAACTTGGAAGCGACAACTTGGAAAAATATATTACGGGGGGGGGGGGGATAAAAACCAGCGAACTAAAAAACAAACAAACTTCTGAAAGTTCTTATACTTTCACCCGACACCCCCACGAAGCCTATCACATTGTAATAGATAAAGCCCCTCCAGGAATGAAAGCGACAACTTGGAAGCGACAACTAGGAAGCGACAAACTGGAAGCGACAACTAGTGACCCTTATCGGCTTCCGTACTCCAATCAGTAACAAGGCAAATCCCTAGCTTGGGGGGGGGGGGGGTATAAATTCAAGTTACATGTTCCGGCTAAAGGAGGGATATTAAACTTTTGAATGTAGGGAACCACACAACGCATAGTAAAACCCAGTATCTCTTGTTGCCGGATCCTTTTTTGTAGAAATGCTCGTAACAGACGTCACTGTAACGTGTAGGAAAACTAATAAAAATGCAAGGCCTGGCACTACAGCCTGATGGGGCACTTATAAAAGGCCAATATTTCGACCAGTTAACTAGTCTTCTTCAGTGGGCCAGTGTTACAAATACTTTTGTCATGTATACTAGTTAACTACTAACTTCTTTTGCTTACGTTGTAATTTTAAATTTTAGAACCGTTATTTCTTCCATAATAGCACTGGCGCTAAAGAAGACTAGTCACCTTAAGGTTACTATTTTTTAGCGACTACTAATTTTAGCGATTTTTTCTGAGCAAGATTTACCGACTGTTAAATTTTGCGATTTTCCGAAAATTAAAAAAAAAATCAGTTTTAATATATAGCTAAGATGGAAATAAATGCTCAGAAATAGAACAAAGTCACTTTAAATTGAACGAACATTATCGTTGTCAGAAAGAACAAAGTGAATTGCAAATTTTAGAAAGTGGGTCCTCGTCAGGGAATTCAGTCATATTCTCCACGGTGCCGGCGATCCCAGCTCTCTCCCAACCCTGCTATATTGTTGCCCTACCTTCTGACGTTGTCATATAGTTGAACAGGGCCACTACATTTCATTTTGTATTCCTCTGGCCGGCGAGGGTATTAATTTAACGTGTATTAAATTTGACCGAGACAAATTTTAGCGAGTAGTAAATTTAGCGATTTTGGCCCAACTCGCTAAAAATCGCTAAAATTAGTAGCCGCTAACAATAATAACCTTAAGGTAACTACAGTCGAAACATTGCTATTACATTTAAATTGGTTTTCATAAGGAGGGATTTAATGTTGGCATTGATGTCAACATTGACAACAAGCGAAATTATGGTCACAAAACAAGGAAATCTGACTTCAATCGGGCACTCTAAAATCAAAGGTTTTTGTCTAAGACAGGGTAAGGTTTAGGTGACCCAGCGGCACTACCCTACCCTAGCATCTGTCGAGCACCCCTTCCGGAAAATTTTTTGTGTAAACAATGATAACCATTACTCAAGAAATAGCTGGAGCCAGGGAAGCATTTCATGTTTTAATGGTCTGTGATTTTTACTTAAATTTACACGGTTTTAAAAAAATTATCTTACACTTGTATGGCGCTTTGTGTAACGTATTTATATAGTATATCAATGTTAAATATTTATTTTACTGTACCACTTCCTTCAGAAATAAACAATACAATGAAAAGCCAGTGGGGCGATCAACACTTTAAAAAGCTGCTGTCGAGTGTACTCACATATTTAAACTGAGAAAACCTTGAAATAGCAGTCGAGTACAACAGAAAAAAAGAGCAAGAAAAAGTAGTCGACTCTCTCCAAAACGGACACCTTCGGGACCGGCTCCAACTGTCCGTTTTAGAGAGGTGTCCGTCTTACAGGGAGTTTAGTTACAGTAAAATGACTGAAAAACAGCAGGGGCGAAACCATCACCAGGTGTCAGTCTTCAGGGCCGTACCTAGCGGGGGGGGGGGGGGGCAGTTGTCCCCACCAGGAAAACTAAAAAACTAAGAACACTAAAGAAAAAAAAAAACTTAAAAATCCCCCGTTGCCCCAGCCAGAAAAACTTGCCCCCGCAGACAAAAAATCCTAGATACGGCCCTGGTCTTATGGAGGTGTCCGTCTTATAGTGGTGTCCATTAAGAGAGAGTTGACCAGTCACTTTAAAAAATGTGTTTGGCAAAGATTGAAGACTATAAACTAACAATGTGCTGTTCTGGAATACATCCAGCTTACCCCCTCTGGTAATTCAAGTTTAATTAACTTCATACTTTCCTGAAGAAAAAAAGTTTGTCTTTCAAGACCCCTACATTTTCTGGACTCGAACAGTTTATGTTTTGTTCTGTTACCCTGTACACCAAAGTCATATAACCATTTCTAATATTTTATGACTTCTTGAACTTAATTTCACATCTATTTTTAATAGTTATTTTATTTCTAAAAACCTGTTGCAAATGACTTTAAATAGTTACATGTTACCGATGCACAATTACAATTATCTCCTATTGCTCACAGAAACAATATACCACATGTTAACTATATAAACAACAATATCAAACCTCCATGAGCAATTTATTTTAAATAGTAAAATGGCAACTTTGTACAAAGATCATGCATTTATCCATTGATTTCCTAGCTCCAAAGGAGCTTGTGATAACAGAATTTTTAATACAATATGCACATTGGAAACTCTGTTATCTGGGGTCAATTCAATAAAACATTTACAAGTGTAATTTACAAGTGTAGCCTTTTTTTAGAGGTTGAAAACAAAAGCTACACTTGTAAATTACACTTGTAAATGTTTTATTGAATTGACCCCTATTTTGTCCGAATCTAACACCAGCTTACATGTAAAACTCTGGAATAACCTCAAATTGTACATCACAAGATTTGTGACACATTTTCATCAAACTAAGAAATTGTAACATTTCAACTACATGAGTTACATTTCTTTTGAAATCATTCTACTACATGTGCAATTCGTTTCCAAATGACCAAGAAACAAATTAAAGGTTTGTATATGAAATCAATATCAACTTCAAGATGTTTAAAATTAAATCTAATCGATTGTATTAGCTTGTTTTATCACAATAACCTGAGCTAAGTTAATAAAAGCAGGATTAAACTAATCCAGGATTAGCATGTATTTCTATTGTAATGATTTTTGTAATTTTCTGTTGAAATGATTTTTATAAATTTGTTTTTTCCTTAATCTTTTACCCATGCAACCAATCCTAAACTCCTTGACATTAAAAAGTCACATCCATTCATACACATCAGGTCAAGGTGGAAAATCATACGACCTTTACTTATGACAACTCCCCCCTGTATCAGCTGGTAAAACTTGTCGAAGCTTCAAGGTCTTCTGAAGGAGAAGGGGGTGCAGGTTCTTGAACCACTAGCTTGGAGCTCTCATCAAATGCCAGGGTTACCTGTAGTGTTAAAAGAACACAATCAGTTACAATGTAATTTGATATGATTCATCCAACATCATTGGGTAAAAATTTTGCAACCATTAAGCTGGCATAGCAAGCTTTAATTCCCATAGATTGTGTACCATCTGCTTCCTTGTTAGGAAAGACAATACAAAGATCTCAAAAGAGATACGTTTTCAATAAGGAATTGTTTGGGTTGAATCTCAAAACGCATCTTTCGAGTGGAAGAAGCACTGGGCATATAATGCATGTCAGAAGAGAAAGTTGATGACTGTATCAGGGTGCAAAGAAAATGTATTTTCCATTTGAAAGTTCTTGATCAGAAAATTTTATTAAACACTTGAACAAATAAGAAGGAAGTTACAGTTTTCAAAGAAGTTGGTTGAAACATTAAAAAGAAAAAGATTTAAAAATTGTTTCTTTCCGTATATAGTAGGTATACCCTTAAACTATAGCTTATTGTGCAGCTCTGAGTTTACTGGTAAATTTCAGTAATGTTGCATGTCACTTATGTGTCAGGCAAAAAAGTTGCAAAAGTTATGGGGGTGGTCAATCATGTTACATATAGAGGGGAGGTACAATTTTATGCTTTCAACATGCAGATCTTTTGACGACTTGGTGGTGTCAAAAATTCAAATGAATTGGACAAATATTGACCAAGTTATGGCACTATGTGCCAACTGGCACTTTTAGGGGTTAAAGGGTTAAGGGCAAGGTGAAGCCATTGTGTGCTAGCCTGAAGGCCTTTTTCAGTGGCCTCACTTATATCTGCCAACAAAAAGTCTAGAATGTCACTTGCCCATTGGGCAAGTGATGGATAAAATCCACCAACCTGACAGGAAAACCCACTAGCTCTGGGGCAATCAGACAGGACTTTCTTTGCAGGCTGTGTACACTCATGCAAGAGCTTTTCAAGAGAAGATGGAGAGCAGTTTCTCTTTTTCACTATTTAATCCATGGAACAAACTCAAAAATAAAGAAGGGAGATCACCCACGCTACTTGTGGCTTCTGACCGCTCAATCTGCCTCACTTTGCCCTTATTTCACGGATTTTATACTTGCAGTCTATTCAAGAGTTGGACTAGAACTTACCTCAGGAGAATCTTCATAAAGATTCTTGTCAGACCGATCACTGAAGGCAACAAACTGAGTATTAACAATGCTTTCTAAATCTCCAATATTCTGTTCTTCTGTATCATCTGCTTCACTGTTTGGATATGAGTACTGATGTAATAGCTCTCGTTCAAGCCTGCGCTTCCTCCTTACTTTTTGCACATGGCGAACCTGGAATTTGAATCACAATGTCTGAGTTATGTTCTAGCTAGATCTCTCACATCAAATGCCATCAAATGATAGTTGCCATCTAGGGCCATAGGCAGGATCTTGCATGGGTGGGTGCGAACGTTAGAGGCGTGGATGTCTTGGGGGTTCCAGGAGTATTCTCCCCCAGGACATTTAGAAAAATTAAGCTGTTAAAGTCCACATTTCCAGCATTCTGAGAGTCATTTTAACCCTCACTCCCCAATTAGGCATACCTTTGTGGCCCATGGGTGGGTGAGGACGCACCCATCACACCCTCCTGCCTCCAGCCCTGCCATCGTTACATGTATGTACAGCCCCCTTTAGACTTCTTCCACTACTTCAGGAATTATAATGAGCTTTGGCAGGGCTCGAGACTAATGGTAGCCAACTAGCCAAAGGCTAGTAGAAATGCAGTTTTGGCTAGTAGATTTTTGACTTTCACTAGCCAAAATGGCTAGGGGAAATTTCAAGCAGTTTTGTGAAAAGAAACCGCAAATTGAAATCGACTCTGAGAGAACACAACTAAGAAGTATACTGTTGACATATACCAAAGAATATGGACAAGCTAAAGTTACCGAAAAGCGATCAAACGATCATTGATAACTTCTT
This sequence comes from Oculina patagonica, assembly GCF_052425735.1. Lineage (NCBI taxonomy): Eukaryota > Metazoa > Cnidaria > Anthozoa > Scleractinia > Oculinidae > Oculina > Oculina patagonica. Next base: position 2,246,204 of record NC_135767.1, on the reverse strand, counting down.
TTAGGACTTTCCGGTGACGAAAGCGACAAGTGAAAGAAAACTGTTTCTGCTAATTATTATACGGCCTGGGAAATCGAGCATTATGTGTAGGTTGTAACGTTAATCAGTGGTTGGGTAAGGTTGCATGAACAACGAGGGTGAGAGGTCGCGTACGTGAACGCTTTCAAAAAAGCTTTCATGTACACATTTAAGATTCGGTTCCGTTGGATACCAAAGATTATTCTGCAGTGGTTAGGAGCAAAAAAGCGAGGAAAAGACCCAATGAAGACAGCAAAGTGCCTCCGTGAAAACGCAAGTTTTTGTCTTCGTGGAACACACACTTTCCATGGATTTAAGAAAAAAAAACCTATTTTGTCCGATTTGTCACTGGCTTTTGTCTCCGTTGGCTTGGGAAAAAAATGAAAACCATGCTTGAAAGTTCTGGTGAGTAGAATATTGGTTTTGGCTAGTGGGATCAAAGATGTCACTAGCCAGTAGGCTAGTTAGCAAAAAAGTTAGTCTCGAGGCCTGTTTGGGTGCTGGGTCTTATTGAAAGCATTGCCTTATGCTGTAGAAAATGACAATCATGGGAGATGGTCAGAAATTAAGTAAAAGCTGTACTCACCAAACAATACGAAATCACAATTGCCAGTAAACATCCTACAGGTATAAGAATGTAGTCAAGAATATTCATATTAAAGTGATGCTTGTGTGCAACAATACTTGGTGAAGGTGAAACTGTTGTATAATTCTCTGAAATAATGTGAAAAGTGGTGATTCTGTTGCTTGTTGAAGTTCTTGCTGTTGTTGTAATGTTTGACATATTTGCACTGCTGCTTTCAAATCCACCCAGTGTGTCGCCAGTGGTATGTGTCGTAGGAAGGTTTGTTGATGATATTTTGACAAAGCTTTTTGATGTTTGGGTTTGTTCTGTGCTTAGTTCATTGCTTGTAATGTTAATATGTAGTCTTGAGTTATTTCGGTTGCTGGTCAGATTTCCACTTGTTGGACGTTGAACATTGTTTCCGTTTTCTTGGCTAATAGATAAAGGTATTCCATGCACTGAAACGGTAAGAAAAATAAAAATAGTAATGTCAGGTTATTATAAATTTTAAGATTAAAAAAAATACAATCCAGTACACAGAGACAGCTGTTAAAAATGATTTAATCGCTAAATGCTCTGAATACAGTCAGCAAAATAAGTACCGGTAAGATGAAAAAACCTACTGCAGCACTGTTATAGTTTTGCTTGTGGGAGGCACTGTCACCTTATGGTTTACTGTGTTGTTCTCTGAATCAAGAGGTCAGCTGTTACACCTGCCCAGGGCCATTGTGTTATATTCTTAGGCAAGGACCAAAACTCTCACAGTGCGTCTCTCCGCCCAGGAGTATTACCAGTGAATTGTTCAGCAACATGACAAGCTAAGGCGATTGGAAGGGAATCAGTGAAGCTCCATTGCACAGAAAACGTAACAGAACATCACCCAAGTACAACTATCAAATAGGTGACAGTCAAGAATCTTGTTGAAACCACAGTTTTTTTAAAAGGACTTACAAGTGGAGCTCTACTCTGCTTCACTAACACAAACGTGAAAGATATTCAAAAAATAATATTATTTCCATTAATATTAATGTCGTATGGGGTGAATCAACCTGAGAGGTCACCGATCAACGTAATATTTCGTTGTACATTACATTAATGCCAATTTTGCATATAATTATGTATGCAATTTCAACAAAAATAAACCTGACAACTTTACCACCACAAAAAATTTATGAGAAATATGTCAACTCAGCTAATTATGAAGAGCAGAAAATTTGCTCATATTTGTTCATCTTCTAAGAACTCAATAAGTTTAAAGCCTCTTTTAGTCCTGCTTTGAAACAATTTCAGTGCTAAAAGCAGCTGCTACATATTTTAATAAACACACCGGCATAGCTTTGTAAAAAGCGTGTTCAAATTACCTTGATTGCAAAATGTAAAGCCATTCAGTGCTAAATTACCTTTATTAAAGAAATTCCAAACACTTATTTTACCACTCACCTATTTTCAATTCTGCGATGACAAACAGGAAAGAAATAAACTTCACAACAGAGCCACATGTAATTTCACGCATGTCGTAAGCAGCTATCGAGTTTCATGGTGAAAACATTGCTTCGAAACCGAAAGCCAGCAGATGTCACCTCTCAGAAACTTCACTGCTTGTTTAAATGATTGTAGACAACTTTCAGAAAGTGTTTTCAGCGTCTTAAAGAAAGATCTTCCTGGTTAAACTAGCCCAATATCACATCAACTTCTCCAGACTTCTTGCAACTTGCTACGTCTAGAGAAATTCGATCCAGTTTTCCGCTTTCAAGTCGCCTACGCAGACTGGGGACGAATGTAAATCCAATATGGCGGCCTTGTGGTGCGGAAAAAATTTCTTGCTCTCTGCAGAGAAAAAGCGTTAATACGGCAAAACGGATTAATCAGA
>NC_135767.1:2213751-2238751 GCF_052425735.1 Oculina patagonica | reverse complement strand
GTCCTATTTTTCTGGTATAAATAGCCCTGTGTAGAGCTGGGAGTCGTAGAGTGGGACTAAAAAGGTGCATACTGATTAAATTGTTTTCAGTTTTTTGCTTTGTAATTTTTAAATTCCAGATGTAATGTGAGTGACAGGATAACACTTCATCGTGCCGACGTTCGTAAGTACCTTCACTTGTTAATTAAACAAAAAATGCTAAAATTGCAGCCAGGGATTGACATCATAGTACAAAATTTGTGCTTGACACTGACTTGTGCTAACGCTAAAACAACGTTAATAAAACTTAAAAGACGTTTCGACCAAATAACTTTGGCCTTCATCTTTTTTTTTTTTTTTTTAAATCCAACGGCTTTCTAACGGTTCACAGTTCTGCGCGTGCTATGACAGCAAACTTCCCTTGTGTTTATCTACAGTAGTTTTCCAATGTTTGTCGTAAATCCAAAACCTCGTTATCACAGCTAGCAAATCAAAACGAACGCAGATAGCGTTATGGTTCCAATTGGATCTAACGTGATACCGACTTCAAGCGCGGGAAATCATGAAACCGGCTACAAGCGAGGTAAAACGTTCACTAAAGCGTCATTTGCTTGTTCGTTTCGATTTGTTCCTTATTGGTTGGAAAAACCAGCGTTTTACAAACATCAGAGAAAGACGCAGCGCGGAAGGCCGCCTGATCTTCAAATGCCGCACTCTACAGCCGCGCGGCATAAACATTGACTTTGCTTTTATTTAAATGGACTCAGTTAGCGCGCGCGCACGCAATGTTGCCACATTCAAAGAAAATGACGCGCGCTGACTTTAACGGCTATTTTCCACTGATGAAGGGACAGAAGTCCCGAAACGTCTGGATTTATTTACAAAAATTAGCGCATAAACGAAACTCTAACTTTATTATGTGATCAGCGTTTTACATGATTGACACATTGATTGACTTGGGCGTTGCACGAGATTTTTGAGGCAAACACATAGCTCAGAAAAGCCATCGCTTTCAAAAATTAACAACTGATTAAGGTTGTGTTACATGGGACAACTTGCAACAACGATTTTTGCGCAACAATGTTGCGTGAAAATCGAACACCGTGTAACATGATACCGGGGACGATTTTTCGCGCAACTTTTGACTCGGCAACACGTTGCGAGTTTTTGAACCCAAGTAAAAAACTCGCAACGTGAAGCCAACATTGTTGTGCGAAAAAATCGTTGTTGCGAGTTGTCCCATGTAACACAACCTCTTAATCAGAAAGCTCTATTTAAGCTCTAAAGTATCATCGGAGCATTTTTACAATAACTGAGCGAAGAATTCTCTTGCGCTCATTGGTCGAGAGCTATAGTCGTTGAGAGTATAGACCATGAAAAGGCCTTAATCTGTGCGACGCAGCGGAAGGCAACTTTAAGGAATCCTGGAAAGTTGGGAAAACGTCTTGGTATATTTTCACTCGGCTTTTCGAATTTCCTGATATCAATTAAAACTGTGTAGCGTCTTGTTCTTAGGTGATAAAAAAATAAATTTGTTATTTCAGACGCTATTTTGTTCGGTACACGTTCACCGACATTTCGGCATTGCTGCCTTTCTCAGTGTGGGCTAACTGATTCTAAGGGGACAGACCATGAACGTAATGGCGCTCCTGAAAATATTTAATTGCCGTAACCGTTCATCAGCGGGATGCCTAAAATGCGCGCAATTCCACAATCGGCTTCGGCTCCATTAAATTCTATACCAATTGCAGAACGTTTTAGGAGGAGCCACCCACGATGTGAGCACAGTTACAGACAAGACAAAATAATAAGGAAAATAACGTAAATAAATGTAAACCGTTAAATTACGAACTTAGCGCACACGTCAAAGAATGTGGGCTAACTGATGTCAGTTAGCCCACACTGAGGAAGGCACCAATGCACTGTTTTAGCACTCTTCGAATTTCCTTCCAATCAAGCGACGTGAACTCTCGCGATCTTGTCCCTCAACTCTCATCCGCTTGTGTTCTCTCGCCCTCATCCATTAATTATATGCACATTTTTTCTTCTACCCTTCAGGATCTGTGTTGCCATTACTTGGCTCCAGAAAATTTGATGCTATCATAAGCAACCCACCGTATATTCCTGAACAAGACATGACTCAGTTGGAACCTGAGGTTTCCAGGTAAATTTATTTCTGTTGTAGCGATATAAATTCCTTTACGTCACCAGTTGCTATTAGTTTCCCAACGTGACATCTAACAACTACGTGTAGCCGCACCCACCCACTGAGGAAAAACGGGAGGGACGGTGGGCACAGCTACACGTAGGTTAGACACTTAACTACTGAAACAACGAGTTTTTTTGGTTATGACTGAAATACAGAAAGGATTTGACATCAATAGGGGAGCAGGGGTGGCGCAGTGGTGAGAGCGTTCGCCTCCCACCAATGTGGCCCGGGTTCGATTCCGGCACGGTGTCATATGTGGGTTGAGTTTGTTGTTGGTTCTCGTCCTTGCTCCGAGGGTTTTTCTCCGGGTTCTCCGGTTTTCCTCCCTCCACAAAAACCAACACTCCAAATTCCAATTCGATCTTCGATGCACGTACACTTCTCAACGAGCTCTAAGCTCTTCGGTGTTACGTGTGTAAATATATTACATTTACATTTTTTTTTACATCAATGTTTGTATACAGTATATATGTTGCAGGTTAAATTGGTTTTCAGGTTAAATCCGTTTCCAACCTAGTCTAATCTGTTTCTTCTTGAAGATGACAATCTATTGGAATTCCTTTTTATGAATTCAAGTTATTTTATGTCATTGTAAAAGTGTTATCTTCAGGTTGAAGCAGAAATTAATCTTGGTCGAAAACGGATTTAACCTGAAGCCCCATCCGCTTTTCGTAGTCCCAGAGAGTTGATGTACCCTGACACTTAAAATCCATGACGTTAGAAATCAACTAGAACCTGATTACCTTAGCAAGTATAATTAAATTAATATCTACACGGTCCTTTTCTAGTCTCCGCCTTTAAAAAATACCACTGTTCGGCTAAAAGAGAGTTTAGTTACAGACTAACATATTGAATGCAGCCGAGGCCAACCAGCCATGTATCTAGCCTGAATTTTAGACGTCTTCTCTGGTCACCAGCTCAGAGAGGGTCGTCTGAAATTCAGGCTACCATGTATCGCTATTGCTGCAAAACAGCGTAGAATGGTCTTCAAATCTTCAAAAGACTACATGTAACTCTTCATTTCAAAGTTCGTTGTGTATCGTTGTGTATAAATTAGAAACCTTAGTAGAAGTACGACAGCAACTACAAATAGTTAAAAACAAGTGTCATTTTGGCGGGAAAAACGTGGTAGCCGCGTCATTTTAGAACGAAGTTTTGCGAAAATGTCAAAAACAAGAAAACAAGTCATGGGAAGGCAGGTGGCATGAATATCCTCAGACAGCTTTATGTAGCTATGTTGTTCACAAAGAGTTATAGAATAGCTTTGTAGAAGGGATATATCGCTTAATCCGTTTCTAAGTACGTCGCTAAAAAAGTGTGGTCAAATTTGGTACCCGGACGGAAAGATTTCTTTTGTTCAAGTCGAGGTAAATTTCTTAACTTTAAATACGGTTTATCCATGGAATAACTCGCGTTGAGTTTTATACTTCTGAAGGAAAATACAATAAGCCATGAACCGAACATTAATCTGAGTCCGATTTTCAAATTCCTTGAACTTTTCCCTGCTTTTGTTTCGATAGACACGAAGATGTACAAGCATTATATGGCGGACGTGATGGATTGGACGTAATCAAGGAAATTTTGCGTGTTTCTCCAATAATACTCAAGCCTGATAGGTAGGTAAAGTTAAGACTGTCCTGAAGCTTTAGTACAGTATCGCAAGTTCAATCAATTTATACACCTGGTCCCGGTTGTTCGAAAGATACATCACATAAGCTTGCAAACCAGTAATGTTAGTGGCATACAACTATACCTCACATATAGACCAGTAATTAGCGGCATTGAACTATGTCACATACAAACCAGGGCCGGGTTGTTAAGCTATAAATCCATGCAGGATTACCCTGAAATTTGATTTCAGTTTTTTTTTAACTTTTCAATAAGGTTTTCTATTTATACTTTCTGTACTCCAGTTTTAACGTTTATACAAGAGAAATTGAACCCTCGATCAACCTTTTATTTGGGGTAATGTTAATCGGCTTTCCAACAACCTTTGTCTGGGTTTAGAGATGCACTGCGAGAGTAAAGTGTCTTGCCCAAGAACACAACATAGTGATCGACCCCGGCCAGGGATTAAACCCGAACCGCTACATCGGAAGTTCAACGCGCTTATCATTAGGCCAGTGCGCCTCTCACCAGCCGTATGCAGTAATTTTTAAACTTCTCATCCATCTGGGAAAACAAGAAGAGCTAGAGTTTCCAGTCATACAATTGTTCAAGAACTTAAGAGCAGACTGAATGTTGAAAGTCACAAGCGTACGTCAAGTTCCTCTTATATAAATCTCGGGCGTAGTAGATTCTCGGACATACTTTTTGGAGAACTTTTCCGATCACAAATTTGTGTTTTGTTGAAAACAGAGTCAGTGCAAAAAGTTTGTGAAATACATGGGGCCGGTAGTGTAGCAGCTTTTGTAAGCTTGTAATTCTACTGGTCCTCTTGTGTAGCAGTTGCTATTGGTTCTTTAGGTCTAGAGGCATTGTTCCTGTTGTTTGTTCCATTGTTCTCTCGAAGGGTAGCAGGCCATTCAAGTATGTACAAGCTTGCGAGAGCTACTAACCGATCCGATGGGACAGTCCCTTTCTCCGTGCAGTGGATCCACACCCTAAGACCACCTCTTTAATACGACCACTTCGTTATGACGGGAATTGGTTAATATTTTACAGAAAGCTATTGCTCAATTCAAAACATAGGTTGCCATACTCGTTATTAAGAAAATGACAATTTACCTCTTTGGCGAGCTCCGGCCATAAAGAAATAGCCGCCATTTATTAATCCCGCGCACTAATCACGCGTGAAATTATGCGCAGTAAACCTGCACAATTCACTCACTCACTCACTCAATCCTCTTCGTGCCCTTGGGCAGTACTTAAATTTTGTCCAATTCTCAGCTCAGACCCTCTCATACGACCAGTGACCACCTTTAGGAGTCTCAAACTTTTATTTACTTTGTAAATTAACTCCGGTGTACTGTCCACTTGAGGGAACTTTACTGTATTGTTTTCTTTTTTTAGTTCTGTGTGGTTAGAGGTGGACATTTCTCATCCCAACTTGATTGATGAATGGATCAATAGCCACGATCTTGGTTTAAAATACTCCGCAACTTTTGATGATTTTACACAGAGGTAAACCAAAAGTAAACTACCGTAAAAAATCTATTAACACCCCCTTCTCTACTAAGCCCTCCCCCTCCCTCCTCTCTGACAAGCACCCATCTGAAAGTTCCACTTCTTTCTTTGCCACACAAAGATATTACAAAACCAGAATACAATGTAATAATTTGAATTAATTACAAAGAAAAAGTGGCGGGGAGACCGATTTTTTTTAAATGAGCACCACCTCCCTCTCTCTTTAAGGTAAATCACGACAAATTACAAACAAAGAAACAAGGTACCTTTACGCTTTTAAAATAATTTAATCACTGCATTTTTTTTTGTTAATGCTAGTTTGTGAAAAACAGCACCGAAACATTCAACAGTCCACTCTCGTATTTCTTTTATATGTAGTCTATGTACCCTCACTGATATAGGATTTGAAATTTGCCTGCCTCCGTTTCTCTAAAAAGCACGCGCCCCTCAAAAGGTGTAACGACTGGCCAATCACAGCTACGGATATTACGCAAGCAGCCAATCAGAAAGCGAAGCAAAAGCGCGAAGCCGGCGCTAAGCGCGGGAAAATGCACATATTAAAGCCAAATAAAAGGTTTGCTCCTGATTGGTGGAAAATGTTTGCTCTAATTGGTTACAATGACAAGAATGCACGATCTCTTTAACCAATCACGGAGCTAAGTAAACGAAAACAGAATCAAACACAGAATCACTTTTTACAGCCGCTTTACTCGGTATTTAAAAAATATAAATATTTGAGAAGACAAAATGTAAACATTATACAAAAGCGTTAACCTAAATGTTGGACTACGACCAGCCCCTCTTTTCCCTAAGTTCGACCAAGGCTCCTTTTTTTTTCGCTTCCTGCTCAAAATTTCAGGGAAATTAGGGATTGCTCGTAGTCTTCCTGCCTGCAGATGTCTCATTTTCCTTCCGTTGAGGAAGGAAACAGAGAAGCATCTGCATAAATCTACTTTAAATGTCCCGGTTGCGAAATATACAGCTGATAATTACGGCCCAACCGAAAGAAGCCGGGTACGCCATTGTTCCCGTTTCCTTCACAGCAGTTAAAATATTTAAAAAAATCTTTAATAATTTGCAATAGAAAAATCCATTAAGGTTGCCGTGTATGCTTTTTAAAAGCAATTAAAATTAAAGTTCACTAACCAAGGTGAAAATTTAAAAACACCTGCACGAAATTAGCCCGTATGCCTTGTGGTCAGCGGCGCACTCGTGGTTCCTTTCCAGTTTCCTGTCGGATTATCGCGCTTTAGCAAACATTTTCGATACGGCTGAACTTGGTAATGCCGATAAATATTTGAATTTGAATTCTTTTACGTTCAAACAGACGAAACTGGGCGATTTTTGTGGTATAATTTAAATATGTTTTTTCTATTTTTAAAATCAGTAATATATGTTTCTCCATTGGGGGTAATAAAATATCCAAGGAAGAGAATTAATACAAAATTCTAATATAAAATGCCGGCATGTTATGAAAATAAGGCAAGACAATCTGTTTCATATACTATTGCTTCCTGCATTTAAGTCCATCGCCCACGGCGCTACTTATAAACCTCAGTTTTCCCGTGTGACTAAGAACCTTTGCTTCCTATTGCGTACCAGACTAGCTGGCGCATTGCAAGCGCCGCGAACTGTTTTGCCGGCTACAAGCATAGTGGTTGCCAGGAAGAAGAAAATATTTTTAGTAATTTAAAGTGAAATTAAAAATTTATTAAGCAAAAAGGAAGGAAGTCTCTGGAAGGGCGTAAAAAAGTTTTTCTTCCCGTTTTTTAAGCTTCCTGTTTCATTCCTAAAACATGTTTTTTGCACGTGCCGATTAATTTGTCAGGCGTCTTCGTTACCGTTTTTCTCACGCGAAGAATCAAATAAACTCTGAAGGAGAATTGATAAATTTCGGTCTGCTTATTAATACTAGACGACATTTTACTCCGAGTTTGTTTAGTGGAATTTAGAAAAAAAAATCTGACATTTGTTCGTGAAATACTATTTTTAAATTAACACATTGTCCGCTAGAACAAGTCGCGTCGAGATTTCGCCCCTCGCAAGTATCCTCGCGAGGGCCTCTCGAGAGTTACACTCGCGGGCATCCCTCGTGGGTTCCACTTCCGTGCCTTCAAACCCCCACATATCTTTCGTTTGCAGTAGGTTAGTTTGGATGTCATAGTGTGAGAAAAAGTGTAGAAAGTGCAGAAAAAGTACAGAAATTAAAGCCTGCTATTTGTCTTTTTCAAAATGAAAGTTATTTCCTTGAAAGTTTCCGTCACGACGTTTCGTCTCGTGTTCACCGCGGTCAAACGTCTCAGGCAGGTTTTCTTTCCATTTCGCCGTTTTTTGTTCAAATTGAAGTGTTATTAAGAGCAAGAATAGATAAAATAGTTGCCGAGTGAAAGCATAATCCCATTCCCTCAGGTAAACCAGTGTTTTTACTTTTTAAATGTTTCGCATCCGAACCAAAGGTGCTTTGACAAATGGCGCCGACAAGTCCGCATATCGCTATTTTCAAACACGTAGAACTTTTTTAGTAAAGCTCCAAAAAACTTAGTAAAGCCTTAGGATACCGGTTATGTATCGAGTTTTGAACTGTGAAAATTAAAACCTTATCTTTGCAGTACTTTTCTTATTTTTTGCATATTTCTGTCGTTTGACCGCGGTGGACGTCTCGTGTCAAGCATGTCAAACGTCATGGGCAACTACACCAAATGATGATCAATAGCTAATTTCTCCTTACAATATCGATACATTGTCAAGCAGACAGGTAATGAGAATAAAGAAAATCATCAACTGGAGATATTGTCTTGATGTAACAACAAACTCTCGGAACTAACATTAAAAGAAATGTATGTGGATCAGTAAGGAGATTTACATGTCGATCCAGTGTGTATGTGGTATGACTCTCGTATAAGGGGCACATTGCAGTGGAATCTCTGCTAACAGAATCTTCCTAATGGGACAGTGTCACCAAGATTAGTGCTACCTTATTGTTACTTATTTTCTCGGGACTTGATTTTCGCGATTTTCGCGATTTTCAAAAAATCGCGAAATTTAAGACCCGCGAAGAAAGGTTCTCGCGAAAAATAACGACGCGAAATTTAATACCGTTCTATATAATTCGTTATGAATATTCAATGTTGCCGTCAGTTTACTACTTAATTACCTTGGTACAGTCGTCAAACTAGCCCTACTTTGTTGCAAAGGAACATATTAAACTGTTTTTAAAGCTTTGTTTTGTTATATGGTTTTGTTCAATGTCATTGGAAACTGTTGCAGTGGAAAATTAAAATCAGTTGGACCAATTTTGAGACTTACTGTTTGTTAATGTAGACCAGTATTTTGACACTTTTCGCGAAATTAAGTTCCCGTAATCTTATTTTTTTGGCCAAATCGCGAAATTTAAGTCCCGCGAAATATGGCCGTTCCATTTTCGCGAAATTAAGTGCCCGCGAAAATAAGTAACAATAAGGTAGTTGAAAATCCAATGAGGGTGTTGCTATTAATTGGAAATCCACTAATAGTGGTCTGGCTTTGCCGTACTAGTAGTAATAGATGTAGATGTAGATGTATTAAAATGTGGTGTAGCTACAGATTGATAGGAAAGAAGTGGCGTAAAACTTGAAAATGTCAGGTTGACGTTTTCAAGTTTGACAGTGTTAATTGGTAGAAATTGCTTAAATACCACTGAGAACGGTTTATTCACATCTTGGAGAATGAATTTATTCCTTTCGTTGTTCCAATGTCAGGTTATCTTGTTGATCAGTGCGTGCTGTGAGTGCACCCTCATAATTCTAGAATAGTTTACACAAAAACTTAGAAGACTTCTCGTGACACTGCCCTTTTAAACGCTTATCCTTCTGTGGTCCTGGACATGTTTATTATTTTCGAGAAGCACAAAAATAATCATATCTATAACATTATGACTCAAACTGTGTAGAGCAGTACTTGACTAATGACATCAACTGTGTAGGAAGTTAGGATGATAAACGATAGCGAGAATGGAAATGGATAACAATATGAGCAAACTTGAAAAAGTGAGGCTTGCGTGTAGGAAACCCAACAATAATGGTTTGATTTTGTAGAACAATACTTGGCAAATGACAGCAACCCAGGAAGTGAGGATGACTAACGATAGCGAGGATGGAAATGGATTACAATATGAGCAAACTTGAAAACGTGAGGCTTGCGTATAGGAAACCAACAATAATGGTTTAATTTTGTACAGCAGTACTTATGGCAAATGACAGGAATCCATTAGAAAGTGAAGATGACTAACGATGGCGAGGATGGAAATGGATATGGACAAATTAAAACTTAAAAAACGCGCGGCTAACTTGTAGGAAACCCAGCAATAGTGATTCCATTTTGTACAGCAGTACTTGAAAAATGACAAGAACCCATTAGGAAATGAGGATGACTAACCATTGGGAGGATGGAAATTAATAATATTGTAAAAAAAAAAAAAGGCTGCGAGTCACGTTTTCAAGTTTAACCGTGTTTTCTTCACGTTTTGCTTAAGTGTTGTTGCTTTATGGAATTCGTTTCACAAGTTGAGTTTTCTATACTTTTATTCGAGTCCATAATGTTTTCATTTTATACATCAACGGAACATTTACCTGCGTTTACAAATAGGCAAATACCCTATGACAGGGCTAACGCCTTCCCGTTCAAAGTGCAAACCAGTTGTTTACTGTAAAACTCTCATTTCCTGTGATTTGTAGCGAATCCACACTAAGTTTTATTTAAAAAAAAGTTTTATAACTTTTACTAAGAGCCTTTTGTCGATTTACGTTGTAGGCCAAGATTTTGTCACATTATCCGAAGCTGATGACTGCGTGACACGTGACGTCCCAAGGCAGATGCACAAGTCCTTATATTGCGTTACCGGAGTTTTGGAACTGACTGAAATGGTGAAGAGAAGAACTTGGACCAGTCCTCGTGGCAAAGTAAATGAATTATTTGAAATGAACCTACAGAAAGAGCGAAGCACGTCTACAACTTCAACTTTGTCTTTTGAAGAAGAGGTAAAAATGAGACAAATAAACGGGCCAGTATATCGACAGATCACATAAAAGATAATCTTCTTGTTTTAATCTTTGTAACTAGTGGAATGATCGCAAGATTAGACTTTGCTGGCGTTATCAAACCAACCATACGATCTATTGTCTGGTTGTCGGTGATCTAATACCATCCATTAAGGAACAGGCCAAATGGGGGGCTAGGGACCGGCAGGGATAAGAGGAGGAGGGGATTAAAGACCAAGACAGACGCTGCAGTATTGCGTGCAACAGTTTCTTGATGTGGCCACATGCACATAACACTGCGGACAACATTGTTGACCTACCAAGTACTTTCTGATGTTAATAATTACGCAACCAAATGGTGATGGTAGCGAGATAAAGCCAAGAGGAACAAGCAAGAGTTGTCCCGCTTTTGCCCTAAGAAGAGAAAAGATTGGCTAGCCAAAAAGCGAAAAACGCTTTACCACATCACTACGCGCAATGTTGTAGATTGTAATGACACATTTGCGCAGTGCTGCAGAAGTAAGAAAACTGTTCTACTGCTCCAACACTGCTCCTATTGTTGCGCGCAACAATTTCTGGGGTGACACGCTTCAATTCAGACGTTGCGCGCATTGTTGCAACGTCCCTCTTTTTGTGCAAACCACGCGTACGCTTAACCCTTTTGCGAATTTACCACCGTCAGTTTCATTAAAAAGATATGGATCTTCTATTCCAAGCTTGTAGCTAAAAGTTTAACATCATTGATTGTGCTCCTCAAGATAGAGGGTACATGTTGCGAGTTGTCTTCGAGTTGACCGAGTTATGTACACTTTCTTAAAGCTGTACAAGTATGTTTTAAGAAAATTCGGTGCTAAATTATTGCAAATACAGTGATTATTATCATGGAAAAGCACGTCAGCGTTAAAAAAATTGTTTGAAAGTATGAACCGTTCTTACTTTTCCGCGCATTACCAAAGTGCCATGTTATGACGTCACACAGTTGTCCCAAATTCAAAGCGCACACTAAGCAAATTTGTTGAAATTTATTGCCATGCATTTAAACAACTCAGCATTTTTTTTAAGGCTAAACAGCACAACAATCTATACTTTGTTCTAGCGAGATATCGACGCATGACGCGCAATTCCGAATTAGGGCTAGGAGCGAACTTGCGCGCTGTAGTTTGCACAACGAACTCACGCTAAATACCGATTATTTTGCACGCAGTCTGAATACTTCCAAAAAGTTTTAATTTAGGCTTGATTTCCAACACTTTACTGCCATTTGAACCAATAGTCTTCTGCACAATGTATCGATATGTAAGGAGAAATTGTATGTTGCTCACTCTTGTAAATTAAAGCAGGGCTTAAAAAGTACCTCTGGAATAATGCAAGGACCACTTGTACAACAGCAGCGAAGTGAAGCTGGATCTTGGATCAGCAATATCAAATAAAACGTTAAACCAACTACGTACAGCTAAAAAGGCTAAATAAATTGTATTGCCCAATATTTCAGCTAGACAAAACTAATCTTCAGGGGCTGAAAAAGTTAAGTCCGATCAGCCTTGTATTTGGTTAGTTAGCAAAGCTAAGGGGCAGGCTTCCCCCAACCAAAGAGAGGCACGCGCGCGAGGGGGGGAGCAGGGGATAAAGATGGCATAGGTGGAACATGAACAGAAAATGCTATTAACAGGCTCTGAATGGAATTAACTTCTAAGATGCATACCAGACAAGATAAATAGTCAACTCGATAACCTGTAGTCTTGTTATTATTACACATGTAACCTTTCCACTGATCATTGACTATTTCGCATTCCCGCAAAGAAATGCGAGACACCGGCGTTTCAAAACGGATTTTACTGGCGATTATATAACCGCTTCCCTGCCGGTTGCATAGGACTGATGTCCGGATTTTTGATTAAAAATCAGCAGGTCTCAAGACAACAGAATGAACAGGCATAAATGAGGGTTTTGCGAAAAGACCGATGAGAACGGAATCTAACGAATTTAGCTCAGTTTTGAAATGGCTTATGTTACGGCTACGGGCCAAGAATGTCATATGACGTTTGAAGCTTTTGCTTTTATCTGGTAATTGCGCAGCGAAAACGGAAGATTAAGCACACCTTCGCTTGAAATTAGTCCTGAGATGTATGCGAGATCTTTTCACGTCGTGCTAAGCTCACACCGAATGCAAACTCGTTGTTTACAAATGATATTTTGCTGCTGGGAAGGAATGATATATTGGTACTGAATTAACAGCAGCGCGGTACAAGTTCTGTTTATGGAAGTTGTTCTCTGCGTGCAGCTCTGAAGTAGCTGTTGATTCAACACAACATGATGTGTAACTGATGTTATTTTTTATACCAGAAGTGATTAAGAGGTATGTTATGTCCGCAAATACTTACTCGATATATACCTACTTATCACACACAGTGAACACTTATTCTTACGCACAGGGGTGTTTTACATAACCTTTCAAGTTCGCCAAGTGAAGCAGTCGTAATATTTTTAGTTCGGCTCAAGCGGTTCTAGAAACGTGAGTTCAAAAAAATCACCGACTCCCAGACGTGCGTGTGCGTAACAGACGTTTTCTTATTTGTTAGTGAAAGCATTGAAACTGTTTCCATTAACCATTATCTGAAACAACTTAACTCTTGGAGCTGTTTTGACCAAATAGCCTAGAGGTTCAAAGAAATTTGCGAAGTCAGCCCGCATTTTGCTTGCTAAGTTTTTTTTCACAAAGCAAAACGCCGCAAAACCTTTATCAAGTTTTGCCGTTCAATCTACAGAATATATGCGTTTCGGATCCTGGTATAAAATGCTAGAAATGCAGTGAGATAAAAATGCTAAAGATTGAACCACTTCAGACAAGATGACCTCAAATGCACGACCGTGAAGAATTGAAATATCGAGTTGTTTCTCAAAGGCAATATCATCTTTATTCACCCTGTTATAAATAACCAAAAGAACGAACTTCGAACAATAACAGCTCTTAAAAGAATGTTACTGCATGATATTAGCCCGATGTGTTTCCAGATATATATTTAGCCTCATACCTTCTCCGCAGTGTATCGTCCCCGGCAGCGGTTTACATAGAATAAGCGTTAAATCATAGTTATATTTCTAAATTTCTTAGCCAGTTGTCAGTTTGTCGCTAAAAGGAAGTGTTAGCTTGCTCAAAAGCTTCCGTTGGCGGTTTTTTTTGTCGTTGTTTTGTAATAAAAAAAATTGTTAGAGGAAAATGTTTGGACTCTACCGTAAAACGAGCACCGATGAATTTATTCAGTTTTATTTAGCGAGTGTTTGTGTTATTTGCAGGTTATTTTATTATTTTGTTTCATATCCAAGAAATAAACCAGTTGGAGTTCTTTTATAGACTTAAAAGCACTAAGAGAGATCGACTGCATCTCTCGAGAAGTTATTCGGGAAAAACCACACTGAAATTTCTGCTGGGTCCATTTGTGGCTTCTTCGTTATGTCAAGAGACCACTCAATCTTGCAGAACTGCAGTGTACGGTTCGTAGGCAAGGTAAAATGGATTGAGAGAAGGAAGCTAGGCATCTTGAATAGAAATGTCTTCCTTTTCTATATAAAGGAAGAGCTTGAAAAGGGAGGGAAGGAAGTATTCAGAGTAATCGTACAGGAAGAATATTGGCAAAGAATTCGCGGCGATTCTAATTAAGCACTGGAAACTCTTTACGATCTAAAATTTGTTATGGTGTAAAATTGCGGCTCGAATCTTCTAAATACATCTCCTAGACAAAAATGCCTGGAAGGTTAAGGAAATTCAGAACGAACTTTTTGTGCAAGTCCTGTGAAATACGGGGGTGTAGGCCGGAAAAGTGTGGCAAGTTTGGAGGTAACCCATAGATTGCGAAATGCTAATTTGTACAAAAGCCTGGTTTTAGTATCGTGGGAAGTTAAAACAATAACGGCATAAGAGCAACAGAAAATGATAAAACTTTTCCACTACTGTATCATTGAAAATATCTCCAAATTTTAATCTTTCAACCCGCGCATTTAATTTACATGTCTCCATTACGAAGATCTGAAATGTATTAGTTACAGTGTTTTGACTGTGTAAATATTTGGAATAGACCCTCTTCCCTCTATACTGTTGGTTCGTTTCTAACTGAGATAAATACACGTATTGCAAGATATTTTTGGCTTTTGAAAAGCACTTTTTCTTCAAGTGTTTTTTAAAATTAAAATAATGTTATAGAAAATGTAGGATGTAAATTTATATTGCTTGATTAGAATCTTGCATAGCTTTCGCCCGCGCAATATTCAGCTTACAATAACACTGAGACATGCATACAAAAATTACAAATAAAATCTAAATTGCCAGCTTGGCTAGCTTTTACCACGCTTTTTGCGAGGCGTCAAAACTGTTTTAGTTTAGCTAAGTGAGCCGGGAAATAAATTGTGAGCGTTGCACATGCAATTAAATTAGATTTTCAAGTTAGTCTAAGAAGCTCTTTTATCACAATTGAGTTTAAGAGCTGCATTAAGATTGATTCTTAAAAAAGCTACAGTGTGTTTAAATCAGTGAGCTAGAAAAGTTAGCAGAGAGATATTTTTACTGATGCAATTGAAAAAGCGACCTCGTCTTGTTAACTCGTCGAATGCATTTTCACTTGTTAATTCCACATTAAATTTAAGATGTAACAGTGGAAAATTTATTCACCTTTAAAAAGCGAAATCAAATCGTTCACAGTTTTAACAGCAAATGCCTCTTTATTGTAATATCTTTTTATTTCATGTATGGTGTATTTTACAGTGATACAAATGTATATTTTAACATATGAAACACAACACAGCTGATGTGCAAAAATCAAAATTTTGTGCTGATTTTATATTTAAACTGCATTTATTATCTTTTTGCTCATAAAATTTCCATGGTACCAGTTTGAGGGGGCAATTTTTAGAAATTTATTCTTAAAACTGACAACGACTGAAAATGCGAAACTTACAACATTACTTGAGAAGTGTACTTCTCAATAGCCTTCATTTCAATTGTTAGACACTTGGGCTTCTCTATAGACTCTCAGTAAAGTTAGACTATCAAAACGTTTACTCCACAGAAGATCGTTGTACACCATTAAACAGTACCACACAAAATTATAGCTCAATAGCTTTTATTTCAATGGTCACACACTAGGGTTTCATCCAAAGACTTAAAAATAAGAACCACCTTGTACAGCATAATAAACGATACCACATGAAAATATTGCTCAATAGCTCTTTTTTGAATGGTCACACACTAGGGTTTTATCCAGAGATTCAAAAGTTAGAACCACCTTGTGCAGCATATTTAACAGTACCACATGAAAATACAGCTCAATAGCTTTCATCTGAATGGTCACACACTGTCATCACTGGGGTTTTATCCAGAGTTTTTAAGTAAAACTTCACATTACATGAATCAAAGTTGTCGTTTTAGAACAGTGATGACAGATCCATAGGCTGTGTGCAGTGTATGCTACGTCTGCTATGCAAGGGTGCAGTCTTTCAGTGATTTGTTGCATTTCATTTGGAGCATGCAAAGTTTTTAACTCCGGTTCTTTCAGTTTTTTCTTTTGGAAAAGGCAACGAGTGACGATTTTTGCAGTGCAGCGTTTGATACACCTGTGGCCATTGATGTTACTTGGAACGAATGCATTTCATTTCTGAATACGTCTATAGCTCTCTAAAGTAACACTGACGAAATGAAGTCTTGACCTTTCAAAGCACTGTAAAGCGTTTTTTTGCAAAAATTTAAAATAAAATAAGGGTCTAACGTAGCTAAACATGTTTAGTAAAATGTTCACCGAAGTTGTGGACACAAAATTGCTGAGTTGTCTTCTTCGATGAGTGGTATGTAAACGTATTTTTCTTTTTTTTTCCTTTTTTTTCTTTCTCGACATATTAATTTTTTGTTTCATGTAAAAGGAACACAATTTTCTAGATTTCTCTCTCTTTCCAACATTTTTTTTTCTCGAAAACGAGGAAAATATTCGCTAAAGGACAGTCACGGAAAGTAAGGTTAACACAAGTCAGGTTGTTGGATAGTATTTCAGGCAGAATTATTCGTCGGGCTATAAAAAAAATCAGGTCAACTGCATTGCATGGCCTTTTCACTGAGAGGAATATGTTTTAAATTTCTTCGCTATTTTTATAACAAAGGTTAAACGTTGCTTTTAAATGCTGTGTTTTTACACGCAATACGGACATTTTGTTGTGCTCAGTTCTCAGAGATGTTCAATTAATATAGTGTAGCAGCTCCTCAATACAAATCAAGTGGGTTGCACGTTTTGAACAACACTCATACATCGATGTTTTGTTCTCCAAAAAGTAACACTTTCTTATCTCACCAACAATAGTAGCTGTAATAACTAAAGCTCCGACGTTGCCACTTACAATAACAGAAATAAACGAAATAAATGAGCTTTTACTGGCTACTACACGAGAAATGTTCCATGTTTTGGCTTCTGAACTGCAGTCTTCAATTCTCCAAGAAAATTGTATTAATGTAGTAGTTAAAGGTTTGCCTATGTCATACTTAGTATCTGACCACATGCAGTCAATGTGCACAGTGTTTTTTGTTTGTTTGTTTATTTGCACTGCATGTAGTCTTAATTAAGCCTACAAAACTAACAACTTACAATTAAACTTCAATAAAAACTGAGAGCAGCAGTCAGTTTACATCGTAGGTAACATTTACCAATTTATCTTTTGTCTTGCAAAATGTACATACATTACAATATTTGTAATTATAAGAACCCCACACAACAAGAAAGCTAACTAAATTCACTACAAAGGAAACCATTTGTATGTTACATTGCTCGTTTCGATTTTTCTTTTGATTGACAACACGAAGACTATGTGTATGTGAAGAAACACCAGACAAAAAGCCAACTAAATGCATTAAAAATACATGTCGTAGGTAACATTCGATGTGCATCATTTCTCTTTTGCACGGATGAAAACGAACATGGCACTTTTTCGAAAGAAACCCACTCTATAAGAAAACTAACTTTTAATAAAGAACAACTTCAAACCACTTTGAAGTGTCGTACATTCGTTGTTCATTTCTCTTCGAGTGACAGCCTCATATACTTGGCAGAGAAACAGTCACTTAAATAAAGCCAGCTTAAATGATAAACCATTTGTGTGTACTGACATTCGTTGTATATTTTCTCGGTGAATGAAAAAAGAAAAGCCCAAAAAAGGAAAAAAAAAAAAAAAAATTCAGAAATAAAACGAACCTCATGCATATGGGAAAGAAAGCCACACCACAAGAAAGCCAGCTTAATGCAATGAAAAGCTGAGTAGAAACCATTTCTGTGCCTATTCGTTGTACATTCTTCTTTGAAGAAGGTGCATCACCAATCCTGCGTGCTAGAAAGCCAACTTAATTCAAGGGATATAGTATAGAAGCCATTTGCGTGTCCTATTGGCAACATTCGCTGTACATTTCTCTTTGAAGAGGAAGGTACAAAATTAAGCACAGAAACCCACACCACATGCAAGAAAGCTAACTAAACGCGCTGTGAAAAGAGAATCTTTATGTACAGTCGTTTCACAGATTTCTGTTTTAAATGACAACGTACAACGTGCATTTGAGAAGAATCTACACCACAAGCGGAGCATGAGAAAGCCAGTTAATTTGTGTGTCGTGGGTGATTCATTCTATAGTGTATTTCTCTTTTGAATGACAACATGTATCACACAAAAAAACCACACTACAAGAAACCTAATTGAATGCAATAAAAAGAAAACAAGCCGTTAATATGTCGTGTATTTCTCTTTCGATTAAAAACGTGTAGAGTCACATTTAGAAGACTTCTAGACTCACGAAATTGATAACTCTACAGTTGTTCTTCTTGTGTGGCTTCTTATGTCGCTTAAATCATGCTATACAAGAATCACTTTTGTTTAAGAGATGTCTAATAGCCTAGACAACTGAACTGTACAAACAGTAATGTTTTAACTACACTCACGCACAACTGTCTATGTAGTTACACCCCCGGTTGCATCTGTTCTCTGTAGTTTAGACATCCCTCAAAAATTTTCGAACCCACCATCAAGCGACGGAGACTATTCAAAAGTACTGAAAGCGACTCTTCGAAATCAAACGGTTGCGAACTTCTTTACACAAATCGTCACAAAAATCTGACAAATTTTTAGACTTGTTTCGTAATTCACTGACAACTGTCTCAAGATGGGCGAGGACAAACATCGTGGGAAGAGCTCGCAAAGAATTTTACGAAAATTTCGCAAGAAGAAATTCCAACTTGTCGATGTGATAATTCAGCTGCCAGAATCCACTTCAACATTTCAAGACCTAGCTTGCATTGACGTACTTTTTCACTGTGGAGGCTGGCTGAGATTTTAAAAGGACAATCCCGGAATTAAATCACTATTCCAAGATTAAGACATTAACCTTAGAGCCCCTAATATCTGTATCACCTTCCAGAGGCCTAGTCGTTAGCCAACGCTTTCACGGCCCCGTAAAATACGTATCCTGGGTTCATAGTGTTCACCCTCTTCCAAGCGAGGACTGCAATGTAGTTTGGCTTCAGTCGCACCCCTACAAATGTACACAGCGCAAAGGTTATAAAGAAATACATGTATCATAGCTACGCACCGTTGGCAGTTGGCCAACATTGTTTGCTTCTTAATATTTGGCAGTCAGTTTTTGCGATTTACGTACATGTACAGGTTAAGAACGCTAAGAATTTTGCATCGCTAGCAAAAACGTCATAAGGTTGAACTTTGTAAGACACTTTTCAAACAAACAAAACTTGAGCTTTCGGCAGTAGCTTGTAAAGATCATTTAGTGCCTCACTAAAAGAACAGAAAGTACTAGCGT
Source organism: Oculina patagonica (assembly GCF_052425735.1). Taxonomy (NCBI): domain Eukaryota; kingdom Metazoa; phylum Cnidaria; class Anthozoa; order Scleractinia; family Oculinidae; genus Oculina; species Oculina patagonica. Next base: position 2,219,592 of record NC_135767.1, on the reverse strand, counting down.
TTGTTCAGTTGTAAAAAAGTAACAAAGTTCAAGTTTTGTGTGTTTATTTCGGAAAAGCGGCGGTGTCCTTATTTCCGAATCCCGCGGCTCCAAACTGTCAACGGCATTATTTTCTGTAAAGAGTGTTTACTTATAAGTTGTTAATTTGTTGTGCGAGGCTAGCTTTGCATGCAATGACTTTGGAGTTTGCCCAGTTCTCGTGATCTCACCCTCTTTGAGATGATCTGGGATTTATTAGTCAGCGAAAACTGTAAAAACAGGCTTAGTGCTAAATGGAGCTAAAAACAGTTTCGCAAGCAAGCGAGCTGTTAGGTGGAAAATAAAATCCGCGCGAACTGATTTCGAAACTGAAGCTTTTTGTTGCTGGAGTGCTATGTATTCCACACCCAAACCGTGTTTAAATCCTGTTTACTTAATAAAGTGGCTAGTCGTGTTCCTTTTCGTACCCTTGTGTCTTGGTGTAATAAGGAGCTGATGAAGTTATTTCTAGTGTTCCTGCGCGTTCTTGCGCTTACGTGTCACCTGTTATCAATACACAAATCGTTAAACGATTGTTGTTTTTTCCGAGTGACTCTATTACTTTGTTAAGGGGATCGAGTTTAAAATTCCTTTAAGCGGTGATATGAATGCGTTTGTTGTGATAGCCGCCAAAACGCCACCGACCTACAGACCTAGATGTGTCGTGAAGTTGCGAGAAGTTTTGAGGTTTGCGATAATGAAATCAAAGGAAGTGCCTGGGATGTTGTCTTTTCCGACCTCTCGCTGCAGACAGCATTATCAGCATTAACTCACGGAAACTCACGAAGGCGTGCGCTCTTTACGCTTTGGATCGAAACACGGTTTCATGGTAAGCGCGGCGCACGCGAATGTGTTTTGCATTTCCCGGGAAAACAAGAAATCGGCAACCGCGAAACAAGATGCACTTAGTCAATGCCTATAGCAACGTAGCGAATTTTTTCATTTGATTTCATTTCCGGCAGCTCGGCTGGTCTGTCAATCAAGCGGCGTGTTCAAAGGAAGGAGGGTGGTCTTGGCTCTTCTGCGAAATAAACTACGCGGGTCCAACTGACAATAGATCACGCGAGAACCAATCACAGCGCCGCTACTAAGTTGTATTAGTCAATTAGCGCAGGGCCACACGATAGTAAATTTGCCAATGATTTGTGTAGTAGACAACAACAGTGTAAACTTGGAAGGGCGCTTCAAATGCGAATTATAGCGAGTGGGGGGAGGAAGAGGAACACAAAACTCCCACGCTCCTCGCTTGATCGGCGAACTCGGAAAAAATTCCAAAGCGATTACAAAATCATAAGGCGCGGTCCTAAAAATTCGAAGCGCACGGTCAAGGATTTCATTTACGCGTCGTGCGCACGCTACTGAAAATAATTTTTCTAGTGCGCGCACTGTCAGTACAATGACTGAGCCCACCACAGCAGCACCAGTTGAGGAGAGCGCTCCGCCGCCGAACACAACAACGGAAGCTACACAGGAAACCGTGAACGAACACGCTCAAGATGAAAAGCTCTTGTCAACGGAAGTGCCCAGGAAAGGCAAGAGAGGACGGCCACGAAAAAACTTTCCTGAGGTACTACTGTGCGATGTTAATGTAACTTGTTACGGATAAATTTCAGTGCTCGCGTCGTGCGTCGCGAAGTTAACACAGAAGGGTCACATGCAAGAATATGAGGTCATTTCTTGAAGACTAAATTTAGCCGCAGCTTAATATCGATCATCAATGTTTGTTAACTTTCTCGCCACAGAAGCCTCAAGATGACGGCACACCCGTTATAAAACGACCACGAGGGAGACCGAAAGGATCCAAGAATAAAAATCCTAAGGTAGGAAGATTGTCTGTATTACGATCTCCCTTAACGCCTCATATTGAGCGCCAAGATTTCATTGCTAGAGTAGCGTGCTATACTCGGTTCATTGTATTGCTGCAACATCTGTGTTATGCATGTCTTTAATGTTGATATTTTTGGCTTAGCTTGTGGCAACTTGTACACTGTATTACACCGCCATGAACAACATTTAAGCCTCCATAACAACACTTTGCTTACAGCGAATGACAAAAATTTTCCCACCGTTTGGTTTTCTCAAGCTGACATTATTTTTCCTATTTCTGGTGAACGGCCAAGAAAATGTAACATCGCACTTGAACATCTCGGCTGAGCACGCTTTTTGTTTTGTGGTTAATAATGCAGAAAAGGTCCAAGTGCCAGTTTCTTTGTACTCGCAATGTTTACAACTTTGACGCATAATAACTTAGTTATGCGTGCTAAGCAGGACAGCTACAGCGCGCGCTTCAAGACACGAAAACTCCGCGCTTCGTAAAAGCCCTCGAAGAAGATTCTCACGAGCCCTGCACGTAATGATATCGACAATTTACCTTTCTTCAACTTGACTTCCGGTATTTAAAACCCGTTTGTAAAACTTTTCGCGAACGTTTGTTTCACGAAGCGTGAAATTCTCTGCATAGTTTCGTGCAGTACACCCATAAATCACTTAGAAATCACGTGAGTTTGCCAACGACGCATGCGTGATCTCCGCGCGACGTAGCACGTGTTACGTCTGTTGTTTTCGCGGGAAAAAATATTAGCGCCATGTAAGAACACCGCGACTTGAATGACAAGGTAATAAAGGCGATCCACGTGCGTGGTTTTTGTGTAGGTTCTTTGTGTCACATCTGCACAATGTGTGTAATAGATTCAATCTGAAAACACAGCTCCTATGAAAAGTACACAGTCGCGATATTTAGGGATATATCTTGGCTCGCTGCCCGATTAGCCGCGTAAAAGTTATCGACGAAATTAAAATCGCGTCGAGATAAATTGACTGAAGTTTGAACGCGTCTGAAAAGCGCTCCGTTACGTGCATTAAATTGAAAACCTACGCGGAATCTTAACGTGGGTTATAACTTCCTGGCTTTAAACGAAGGCTAAATGAAAATTCGTTTGACAAGGCGTAATGCAGTTGTCCTTTCAACGATTATTTTTCACGTGGGATTGTCCGTGCAAAATGCAAACATTGTACCCCCAGAGGAGCGATCACTGAATGAAATCTTGCACAATAACCCTGGCATTAAATGCTTGACAAACGAATGGATGAATCGCCCTGCCCCCTCGTTCAAATGTTTTATGTGTTTTAAATAAATCCTCCTCAAGAACATTTTCTCGAGGCATAAGTCAATAGAGTGTTCCGTGACCACGTGTATTCGATGCGGTGTGACTCTATGCTTTATCGAAGTTTCAACGTGCTTTGACAGCGTTTTTTTTTTTTCTTAAGTTGGACTCAGTAGCACGTACAAGAAACTGATAATAAATTTACGAGTTTTCTTTGCGTTGGATAAAGCAATCGAAGTTTTAATAGGCAAGGAAAAGGTATAACACGATAAATTTGAAAGACACCGGAAACCACAAAGGTTAGCTTTGGTCATGAGCCTTTGTTAAGCAGGATAAAAACGTTACCAAAACAAAATAGTGTCAAGAAACACTTCAAAGCCATTTTCTTTCTTTCTCGTGCTATTTTCTTGCTGGATATCGCCATTATAACGTGGTTACCGCGAGGAAAATTTTTTATACCGCCTTCGCTTCTGTACGAAACATGTTGAAGATCACTCGTAGTCTAGATGTTAATCTGTGGCGCGCTTCGGCCGCCCACTTGATATGCTAATAGCGACAAATTTGAAAACAATTCGTTGATATCGCTTAATCATTTAATAATCCCACCGCCAGCTTATTTCTGCAGGTGACACGTTGCTTTAAAAGAAGTTCTGCCTGACTTCCTTTTAATTTTTATCAACAATGTTAGTTTTTTTTATATCCAGCAGCTGCTAGAACTAAGATTAGATTGTTTCTATATATACATGTATATATTTTTTATTTTTTTAATTTACTTCCTTTCTGCATGCAGTTGAGTTTGTCAAATACTAATCACACCATATTAGAAACTCAACTCCGGCGACTAAAATTAATTTGCATTTAATTATCGATCTAATGCTACTCCGTCAAAATTCCGTCCATGATACGAATTTATAAGAACCAACTTAACAACTTTTGCAAATTTCCGTTTTTTCACCCTAATAAATTGCCGATAAAATACGTCTCATTTATAAATCTTTGCAAGAACGTCTTTTCCCCTTCTTTTTAACCATTTTGTCAATGGACGTTATTAAAATCAAGAGAAAAACATTGCTTTTAAGAAATTGTCTTCATTATTACGTCTTTTTAACCTGAAAGTCAAGGCCTATTTTGTTAAAAATTCTTTACATTTCGAAATCTTTGTAAGAACGTCTTTTCCCCTTTTCGACCATTTTGTCAATGAACGTTATGAAAGTCAAGAGAAAAACATCGCTTTTAAGAAATTGTCTTCATTATTACGTCTCTTTAACCTGAAAGTAAGGCCTATTTCGTTACTATTGTACATCTGTAATTTTAAATAATACGCCACCACATGTTCAACATATTTAATAAAGCTATTATGATTGTTGAATCTATGAAAGTCCCTTTTAAACAATGACACAATAAAAAGCTGCAGCTCTCGTAAAAAAAATCTGAACAAAAAGTCATTGAGCGGAGATTAGAAGAAAAAATCTGAACAAAAAGTCATTGAGCGAAGATTAGAAGCTGAGAGATTTCCTGAGTTGTTGTGTAAGATGACTAATGGAGGCAGTACATCTCTTTGTTTCTGTTGCTACCTTTTCTTACAGCAATTGGAGACGGTGTGTCTGTAATAAAAAGGTTTATTTAATACCACAGAACAATAAGGGAGGAATTCATTTAAACATCAAAGACAGTTTCAGGGTAATTTTAGTGCAGAATCGAACCTAGACAAAAGATTCATAAGGCTTACTAACAATGGAGATTTTAAGCTTTGATCAGGTCATGTGGTCCTTTTCCCTTAAGATCCAAGCGTGATTTACTTGTTATTTTTCTTAGAACAGTGCACTGGCTAGCAGATCTTGGGTATTATTACTATTACTGGAAAATATTGTCTAGTTGTACTACCAAATTTCCAATTCTTCCATTGCGCGAAAATGGATAGCAATCAAAATCACAAAGTGGCTCAAAGAACATAGATGGGTTTCAGTGTCTATTATCTTCAGTGGGACTGCCTCCTTTACATTGTATTGAGACAAATGAGGTAACAGCGATTGATTTGCTTTATATCTGGTCTCTTAGTATCTGTTGTTTCTCACAGCAGTAGATACCGGCAGGATTAATCCACTTTAACAGCTGTTTTGGCCTTTATTCAGAAAGTAAATCAATGAAATCAAAACACCACATGCAACCAGTTTTGTTGTAATCAAGTTATTGACTTTGCAGGGAGTCGTCAAGTTTGATGAATAATGTTGTTACATTGAATACCTTGAGCATAGCTGACAATTAGTGTAAACATTTTGTAACAAAGGGGAAGCCATAGTTAGGGTTGTACAATTGTACAATTGGAAGTTTTCCCAGACTCTAAATTAATGAAAGAGAATCATAGATCCCATTCTCTTTTTCTTTCCACTGGAGTTCACGTACACAATCAATATTCTTCATCATCGCCTGCGATGTACTTAATTTATTAAAACAAGAACAAATTGTGCTTGGAGTTTACTGAGATTTTAAAGACCCTAATTTTCTGACAGTTTTGTAACTGAGGTTCAAATTTTAAATTGAGAATGGATAGTTTTTCTACCCAGTAATTAAGTGGTCTGGCTGAAAGCCATCATTATTTGGTTAAATCGCACAGTAGCCCCCATTTTAAAAATCACATCTTGCTATTTTAAGGTTTTTCTATTATATTTAGTGAGTGGATTACTGGGTAATAATTAATAGATCCCAACTTTTTCATCTT
>NC_135767.1:2182598-2213251 GCF_052425735.1 Oculina patagonica | reverse complement strand
CGTGGTTTGCACAAAAAATGAAGTCCAGGACAGACGTTGCAACAATGCGCGCAACGTCTGAATTGGAGCGTGTATCACCCCAGAAATTGTTAATAGAAGCAATGTTGGAGCAGTAGAATAGTTTTTCTTACTTCTGCAGCACTGCGCAAATGTGTCATTACAATCTACACCATTGCGCATAGTGATGTGGTAAAGCGTTTTTCGCTTTCTGGCTAGCCAATCTTTTCTCTTCTTAGGGCAAAAGCGGGACAACACTTGCTTGGTTGTTCCTCTTGGCTTTATCTCGCTACCATCACCATTTTGGTTACGTAATTATTAGCATCAGAAATTACCTGCTAGGTCAACAATGTTGTCCGCAGTCACTGACTCAGTGTTATGTGCATGTGGCCACATTAAGGAACTGTTGCACGCAATGCTGCAGTGTATGTCTTGGCCTTTAACCCTCTCCTCTTCCCCTTTCCCTGAAGCTGGGGGGCGGCGTTCCTCCGACCCCTTCTCCACCCATTTGGCCTGTTCATTGACAGATGGTATTAGAACACCCACAATCAGACAACAGCTCGTATGGTTGGTTAGATAACGCCAGCAGAGTCTAATCTTGCGATTATTCCACTAGTTACAAAGATTAAAACAAGAAGATTATCTTTTATGTGATCTGTCGGTACACTGGCCCGTTTATTTGTCTCATTTTTTACCTCTTCTTCAAAAGACAAAGTTGAAGTTGAAGACGTGCTTCGCTCTTTCTGTAGGTTCATTTCAAATGATTCATTAACTTTGCCACGAGGGCTGGTACAAGTTCTTTTCTTCACCATTTCACTCAGTTCCAAAACTCCGGTAACGCAATACAAGGACTTGTGCATCTGCCTTGGGACGTCACGTGTCACGCAGCAATCATCTTCGGACAATATGACAAAATCTTGGCCTGCAACGTAAATCGATAAACAGCTCTTAGTAAGAGTTATAAAACTGTTTTTTTTTTTAGTGTGGATTCGCAACAAATCACAGGAAATGAGAGTTTTACAGTTCCAGTTACAAATGGTTTGCACTCAGTTGTACGGGAAGGCATTAGCCCTGTCATAGGGTATTTGGCTACTTGTAAACGCTAGGCAATGTTCCGTTGATTTGTGGAATGAGAAAATTGTGGACTCGAGCAAAAGAATAGAAAACCCAACTTGTGAAACCAATTCCATAAGCAACACGTGGAGGAAACACGGCTAAACTTGAAAACGTGACTCCGGCCTCTTTTTTTTTTGCAATCTAATTAATTTCCATCCTCCCTATCGTGAGTTATCCTCACTTCCTAATGGCTCCCTGTCATTTGCCAAGTACTGTTCTTCAAAATCAAATCATTATTGCTGGGTTTCCAACATGTAAGCCTCACGGTTTCAAGTTTGTCTATATTGTTATCCATTTCCATCCTCCCTATCGTGAGTTATCCTCACTTCCTAATGGCTCCCTGTCATTTGCCAAGTACTGTTCTTCAAATCATTATTGTTGGGTTTCCAACATGTAAGCCTCACATTTTCAAGTTTGTCCATATTGTAATCCATTTCTATCCTTGCTATCGTGAGTTATCCTCACTTCCTAATGGCTCCCTGTCATTTGCCAAGTACTGTTCTTCAAAATCAAATCATTATTGCTGGGTTTCCAACATGTAAGCCTCACGTTTTCAAGTTTGTCTATATTGTTATCCATTTCCATCCTCGCTATCGTGAGTTATCCTCACTTCCTAATGGGTTCCTGCCATTTGCAAAGAACTTTTCAACACAATGAAACCATTATTGTTGAGTTTCCTACACGCAAGTTTCACATTTTTAAGTTTGACCATATTGTAATCCAATTCCATCCTCGCTATCGTTAATCTTCCTGACTTCCTACACAGTTGCTGCCATTTGCCAAGTACTGTTCTACAAAATCAAACCATTATTGTTGAGTTTCCTACACGCAAGTTTCACATTTTTAAGTTTGACCATATTGTAATCCAATTCCATCCTCGCTATCGTTAATAATCCTAACTTCCTACACAGTTACTGCCATTTGTCAAGTACTGTTCTACAAAATCAAACCATTATTGTTGAGTTTCCTACAGGCAAGTTTCACATTTTCAAGTTTGACCATATTGTAATCCAATTCCATCCTCGCTATCGTTAATAATCCTAACTTCCTACACAGTTACTGCCATTTGTCAAGTACTGGTCTACACAGTTTGAGCCATAATGTTATAGATATGATTATTTAGTTTTGTGCTTCTCGAAAAAAATAAACATGTCCAGGACCACAGAAGGATAAGCGTTTAAAAGGGCAGTGTCACGAGAAGTCTGACATTGGAACAACGAAAGGAATAAATTCATTCTCCAAGATGTGAATAAACCGTTCTCAGTGGTATGTATGAAATGAAAACATTATGGACTCGAATAAAAGCAAAGAAAACTCAACTTGTGAAACGAATTCCATAAAGCAACAACATTTAAGCAAAACGTGAAGAAAACACGGTTAAACTTGAAAATTTGACTCGCAGCCTCTATTTTTTTACAATATTGTCAAACTTGAAAACGTCAGCCTGACATTTTCAAGTTTTACGCCACTTCTTTCCTATCAATCTGTAGCTACACCACATTTTAATACATCTACATCTACCTCTATTACTACTAGTACGGCAAAGCCAGACCACTATTAGTGGATTTCCAATTAATAGCAACACCCTCATTGGATTTTGTACCTTATTGTTACTTATTTTCGCGGGCACCTAATTTCGCGAAAATGGAACGGCCATATTTCGCGGGACTTAAATTTCGCGATTTTGCCAAAAAAATAAGATTACGGGAACTTAATTTCGCGAAAAGTATCAAAATACTGGTCTACATTAACAAACAGTAAGTCTCAAAATTGGTCCAACTGATTTTAATTTTCCACTGCAACAGTTTCCAATGACACTTAACAAAACCATAATAACAAAACAAAACTTTAAAAACAGTTTGACATGTTCCTTTGCAACAAAGTAGGGCTAGTTTGACGACTGTACCAAGGTAATTAAGTAGTAAACTGACGGCAACGTTGAATATTGATAATGAATTATATAGAAGGGTATTAAATTTCGCGTCGTTATTTTTCGCGAGAACCTTTTTTCGCGGGTCTTTAATTTCGCGATTTTTTGAAAATCGCGAAAATTAAGTCCCGAGAAAATAAGTAACAATAAGGTAGCACTAATCTTGGTGACACTGTCCCATTTGGAAGATTCTGTTAGCAGAGATTCCACTGCAATGTGCCCCTTATACGAGAGTCATACCACATACACACTGGATCGACATGTAAATCTCCTTACTGATCCACATACATTTCTTTTAATGTCAGTTATGAGAATTTGGAATAACATCAAGACAATATCTCCTAGTTGATGTTTTTCTTTATTCTCATCACCTGTCTGCTTGACAATGTATCGATATTGTAATAAGAATTTAGCTATTGATCATCTTTTGGTGTAGTTGCCCATGACGTTTGACATGCTTGACACGAGACGAAACGTCGTGACGGAAACTTTCAAGGAAATAACTTTCATTTTGAAAATAAAAATAGCAGGCTTTAATTTCTGTACTTTTTCTGCACTTTCTACACTTTTTCTCACACTATGACATCCAAACTAACCTACTGCAAACGAAAGATACGTGGGGGCTTGAGGGCACGGAAGTGGAACTCGCGAGGGATGCCCGCGAGTGTAACTCTCGAGAGGCCCTCGCGAGGATACTTGCGAGGGGCGAAATCTCGACTTGTTCTAGCGGACAATGTGTTAATTTAGAAAAAGTATTTCACGAACAAATGTCAGATTTTTTTTCTAAATTCCACTAAATAAAACTCGGAGTAAAATGTCGTCTAGTATTAATAAGCAGACCGAAATTTTATCAATTCTCCTTCAGAGTTCATTTGATTCTTCGCGTGAGAATAACGGTAACGAAGACACCTGACAAATTAATCGTCCTTAAATTTACTTTTCTTGCTGAGACATGCAAAAAACACATGTTTTAGGAATGAAACAGGAAGCTTAAAAAAACGGGAAGAAAAACTTTTTTACGCCCTTCCAGAGACTTCCTTCCTTTGGGCTTAATAAATTTTTAATTTCACTTTAAATTACTAAAAATATTTTCTTCTTCCTGGCAACCAATATGCTTGTAGACGGCAAAACACTACGCGGCGCTTACAATGCGCCAGTTAGTCTGGTACGCAATAGGAAGCAAAGGTTCCTAGTCACACGAGAAAACTGAGGTTTATAAGTCGCGCCGTGGGCGATCGAGTTAAATGCAGGAAGCAATAGTATATGAAACAGATTGTCTTGGCTTATTTTCATAACATGCCGGCATTTTATATTTGAATTTTATATTAATTCTCTTCCTTGGATATTTTATTACCCCCAATGGAGAAACATATATTACTGATTTTAAAAATAGAAAAAACATATTTAAATTATACCACAAAAATCGCTCAGTTTCGTCTGTTTGAACGTAAAAGAATTCAAATTCAAATATTTATCGGCATTACCAAGTTCAGCCGTATCGAAAACGTTTGGTAAAGCGCGATAATCCGACAGGAAACTGGAAAGGAACCACGAGTGTGCCGCTGACCACAAGGCATACGGGCTTATTTCGTGCAGGTGTTTTTAAATTTTCTCCTTGGTTAGTGAACTTTAATTTTAATTGCTTTTAAAAGCATACACGGCAACCTTAATGGATTTTTCTATTGCAAAATATTAAAGATTTTTTAAATATTGCTGTGAAGGAAACGGGAATATTGGAGAACCCGGCTTCTTTCGGTTGGACCGTAATTATCAGCTGTATATTTCGCAACCGGGACATTTAAAGTAGATTTATGCAGATGCTTCTCTGTTTCCTTCCTCAACGGAAGGAAAATGAAACATCTGCAGGCAGGAAGACTACGAGCAATGCCTACTTTCCCTGAAATTTTGAGCAGGAAGCGAAAAAAAGGAGCCTTGGTCGAACTTAGGGGAAAGAGGGCCTGGTCGTATTCCAACATTTAGGTTAATGCTTTCGTATAGTGTTTACATTTTGTCTTCTCAAATATTTATATTTTTAAAATACCGAGTAAAGCGGCTGTAAAAAGTGATTCTGTGTTTGATTCTGTTTTCGTTTACTTAGCTCTGTGATTGGTTAAGGAGATCGTGCATTCTTCTCATTGTAACCAATCAGAGCTAACATTTTCCACCAATCAGGTGTTTTCCCGCGCTTTTGCTTCGAGTTCTGACTGGATGGTAGCATGATTTCAATTCCGTAGCTGTGATTGGGCAGATGTGATAACTAAGCTCTATCCAGGGGCTTACTTCTTTTTTTACTCCTTTTAATTTGAGGGGGAGGTTGCTTATTAGAGAGAGGGAGGGGGGGGGGGGTAATTTCTAATCATATATCAGTGAGGGTACATATAAAAGAATTGAAGTGGTCTTTTAAATGTTTAAGTGTTATTTTCATAAACTAGCATTATTAATAAGTTAATGTAGCAATTGAGCTTTTTCGCTAGTTTACTTTTGGCTTACCTCTGTGTGAAATCATCAAACGCTGTGAAATATATTAAACCAAGATCGTGGCTGTTGATCCATTGATCAATTAACTTAGGATGAGAAATGTCCACTTCTAACCACACAGAACTAGAAAACAAAAGAATACAGTAAAGTTCCCTTGCGTGGACAGTACACCGGAGTAAATTTACAAAGCAAATAAAAGTCGGGGACTCCTAAAGGTGGTCATTGGTCGTTTGAGTGTCCGAAATGAGAATTGGTCAAATTTTAAGGTTATTCCTTAGTATTGCACTCTGTATCATTACTGCCCACAATTGCACTTTTTCTTTACGGCAGGACTTCGCCAACGAGTTAAACTGGCATTTTCTCATGAGCGAGAATGGTGTCCAACGTTTTAAATCTGGGTCCGGTTGTTCAAAAGCGTGTTTACTCCTAACCTCGGGTTAAATCGACTTAACCTCTGGTTAAATTTTATCCGCAGGTTAGTTCTGTTGTTTGAAGGTAAGTTAACGCTTACCTCGGGGTAAACAGCGCTTAAATTTAACCCACCTAGCTAGGTGGGTTAAATCGTTAACCTCGGGTTAAATAGTAAAAGTCAAACAAAACGGCAACACTCGACGCAATCAGGCCTTGCAGCCGATGTATCATGTATGGAATTCTTTCTTTGCCGCAAGGTGTAAATTTTTCCACTTTTCGCGAACCTCGTCTACAGTCCACATTTCCACGCTGACGGCATTTATCGCCACGGTAATTTCTTACCAGACGTCGTTCTTTTTTCGTTTGTCACGCTGTTTGCCAGTTTACTCTGTAAAATGCTCAAGTTCTCTTCTACTTTGTCCGTTAAAAAGGATATTTCGGTCGCGGTATAAAAGCCTTGTTTTCCCGCCATGCGTGCAGGTGCCGGTCGAGGGAAACCATTTTTATCGCCGGCCCGACATATAACAGACAAACAAAGAATATTATGGGATGCTATCCGCGGGCGTAACCCGGGGTTAACTAACCAGCCCGCTAAACGTGATTTGAACAACACCATTTTATTCTCGGATAAACAAACCTGCGGTTAAAAAATTTAACCTCCAATATCCAGAGCCGGCTGAACAAAGCCAGAAACACCTTCAGGATGCTGAGCAATGTGTGGCGGTCGTCACAGTTCAGTACACATACCAAGCTCAAGATCTATCAAAGCTGTGTCCTGTCTACCCTTTTGTATGGGTCAGAATGTTGGCGAATGTTAGAAAGTGATCTAGAGAAGCTGTCAACCTTCCATACCAAAAGTCTGCGAAAAATACTTCGCATCTTCTGGCCTCAAACAATTTCCAACAAGGATCTACTTTTGCGGTGCAAACAGGAGGACATGGGTACTATTATTATGCAACGGCGCTGGAGGTGGATTGGCCATGTCATCCGAAAGGAAAACGAATCCATCACAAAGACAGCACTATACTGGACACCCGAAGGAAAGCGCAAGCGTGGCAGGCCCAAGAATACATGGCGACGTACAGTAGAGACAGAATTGAGGGGCTTAAACCAAAACTGGAACACCATCCAACAGCTGGCCAAAGACAGACAGCAGTGGAGGACCTTTGTTGCTGCCCTACGTGCCAGTGGGCACAATGGGCAGTGAGTGAGTGAGTTAGCTCTAACCCAAGATTAATTTAACCCTCTTGTGAACAACTGGGCCCGAACAATAACTTTCTATAAGATATAGAACAATTCCCGTCGTAACTCGGTGGTCGTATTAAAGGGGTGTTCTTAGGGTGTGGCTCTACTGTACGGAGAAAGGGACCGTCTCAACGGTTCGGATAGCACCTCTCGCAAACTGTCACATGAATGGCTTGCAACCCTTCAAGAGAACAATGGAACAAACAACAGGAACCATGCCCCTAAACCCAAAAACCAATATCAACTGCTACACAGAGGAACAGTAGAATAAGCTACGAGAGCTGCTACACTACCGGCCCCATGGGACGTTCCATTTTTTATCCGCACCCCCCCCCCCCCTAAGGATGACAGGAATCTGAACCCTCAATTTTTTGTTGGTGCCCTTTGAAAAATGAAATCCGAAGGGTTGATTGTTTGTCTGCACCTTTGAAAAAAATTTCCGAACGGTCCAAATTTTGCCGGCTTCTTTGAAGAAAAAATCCGAACCCCCCTTAGCAAAAACCCGCCATCCTTAGGGCGGGGGGGGGGGGTGCGGATAAAAAATGGAATGTCCCCATGTATTTCACAAACTTTTTGCCATGACTCTGTTTCCGACAAAACGCAAATTTGTGGTCGGAAAAGTTCTCCAATTTAAAAAGTGTCTCCGTGAATCGACTGCGCCAGAATTTTTTAATACTGATGAGAGGGACTTGTCGTAAGCTAGGCCTACGATATGACTTAGGACCATTTAGTTGTATGTGATGTTAGTAGTATGTCACAAATTTCTCAGGTGTATTAATTGTACTGGTGATACTTTTAAGTAAAAGCCTCCTGAAAAACTTGAGGAAAGGTTTAACTTTACCTACCTTTCAGGCTTGAGTACTATTGGAGAAACACGCAAAATTTCCTTGATTACGTCCAGTCCATCACGCCCGCCATGTAATGCTTGTACATCTTCGTAACTGTCGGGAGAAAAGCAAGGAAGATTTCAAGGAATTTGAAAATCCAACTCAGCCAGATTATTGATCGGTTTATGGCATTCTTGTAGTCGCCTTCAGGAGTATAGAACTTCAGTGATCATCACAACACGAGTTATTCCAAGGATAAACAGCAATTTAAGAATTTACGCCGGCTTTCCTCGACTTGAACAAAAAGAAACTTTTCGTCCGAGAACCCTGGAGAACCAAGTTTGACCACAATTTTCAGCGACGTACTTAGAAACGGAAGCGATATATCCGTTCCATAAAGCTTTTCTTTTACTCTTTGTGAGCAACATAGTTGGCGAGGACAGTAAATGGAGGTTAAGTTGTCTGAGGATATTCATGTCATTTCATGATTGTAAACGAATAAACTTACCTAGCTACCTTTCCACGACTTGTTTTCTTGTTTTTGCAACTACGACAATTTTCACAAAACCTCGCACTAAAATGACGCGGCTACCACGTTTTTCCCGCCAAAATGACACTTGGTTCACGCAGTCGCACTCCTTAACTATTTGTGACTTCTGTACCCTCTGCTGTACTTTCTAATTAATTTTATATACAGAGATGAACAACGGACTTTGAAATGAAGAGTTACATGTAATATTTTAGAAGATTTGAAGACCAATGTACGCTGTTTAATTTTGCAACAATAACATAACATGGCTGGCTGCAACCTCGTCCCCAGGGCCTTCTCGGTAAATGGCAGTCGTTACGAGATGACCCTGGCCAAGGCTGATATAACGGCATCGCAGAGTGGTCTATTCTAACCTCAATCCTGATTGGTTCATGTAATCCAAAACAAATATGGCGGAGGGGTCGATTTTTCTTGGAATTAATCTTCTCTCGACGAGCCGCCATTTTGAAAACTCGTCGCCGAGAAGGCCCTGGGGACGAGGTTGGGCTGGCTGGCCTCGGCCGCATGTCACGTGTTTAATCTGTAACTAAACTCTTTTTATTGCCGGACAGTAAACAGACCCTCTTAAAAAGCGGACGGAAAGAGCTGGTCTTGAGGTTTAGAGAGAGCCACTGTATATACTGCATACAAACATTGATATCAAATTCTTTTTGTTATTCATAACCAAAAAACTCGTTGTTTCAATTGTTAGTGTCTTGCCTACGTGCAGCCGTGCCCACCGTCCCTCCCATTTATCCTCAGGGAGTGGGTGTGGCTACGGCTTTCCACAAATTGCTCGGCAACTTTTTGAAAACTTTTAACATTTCGAGCAACTTTTTCGCCTTCGAGCAACGTTTTTCCTCTCGAGCAACTGAACTTGTTGCATTTTGAGCAATTTCTAGACCGAAGATCTCCGAAGATTTTCCAAGTGTTGTTTAAAGGCCATACGAACGTTTCCGAAGATAAACGAAGTTTGCCGAAGATTTTCGAGAAACATATGAAGACGTTTTAACTTTCGGCTCATTTCGCATTAAAAGATTACAAAACTTGTCAGCGAACATGACGGCATCGATATCTTCACGGTATTTCTCAGTAAAAGAAATCCTTGTTATTTAACAAATTTTCCCTTTAAATGTTATTTAGATACTTCTTAGGCAGGGAAATTGCACCAAACGGCTTAGAAATCATACTTTTAAAGGAAAATTAGCATATATTTGGAGGAATTTTCTTGATAAAAAGCAGTATTTTGGTTCTTTAGGGGGCAACTTTCCAGCAACTTTTGTTTATCATAAGCAATTTTTTTTTATTTTTGGAGCAACTTTGAGCAACGTTTTGAGAAATTACGGGCAACTTGTGGAAATATAAAGCCCTAGGTGCGGCTATACGAAGCTCTTAGATGCCTCGTTGGAAACTAGTAGCAACTGGTGAAGTAACGAGAAATATCGCTATAACAGAAATAAATTTACCTGGAAATCTCAGGCTCCAGCTGAGCCATGTCTTTTTCAGGAATATACGGTGGGTTGCTTATAATGGCATCAAATTTCCTGGAGCCAAGTAATGGCAATACGAATTCTGAAGAGTAGAAGAAAGAAAGTGTAATTAATGAGTGAGGACGAGAGAACAATAGCGGACGAGAGCTGGGGATCAAAAGAGCGAGAGCTCAAAAAGTTAAAACTCTCGTTTTTGATTCACTCTGTGGGATGTAAAATTTACCTCGATTGTGAGGAAATTCGAAAAGCCGAGTTAATATTCACCAAGATATTTTCACAACTTTCCAAAACTTTTATTGACTTAGCTAGCTCGCTGCACTCGGTCCGTACACCATGACCTCGAGCCAATTATTTATTTCCCGTCCAGCCCTTCCACTCAATTTAACAATTCGAGCTCGCTTTTTTAAGGTCTACACTCTTATGGAAATGAAGTCATAAAATGTTCAAAATCAAGTGGAACCGCTTGCCGCAGGCGCGTGGTTTCCTTGTAAAGTTTTGAACATTTTATGGCGTCATTTCTATGGTCTATAAGAGTGCAGACCATAAAAAAATGTGGATAATTTTTTTTACAATAACATCGATTATAATACAAGCTGAGAAATTTCTGAACGCTGATTGGTTAAAACGATTGCCGGTGAATTAGAGCAGAGTTATCAGTGCGAAATTGTGCGTGCGACAGCTCGTAAAATCATTGAGTCATCATTTTTTTCAGCTTCAAATTTGAAATCGACAAGTTCGTCGGAAATTTCTCCGCACATATCACAACTCTCCGGTTTTCGTTTATTGGAAAAGTCGCGACAATTTCTCAAGATTTCTTAAAGTTGCCTTGCGTTGCGTCACAGGTTACATCACTTTTTATCAGTGGTCAATAGTGTCATCGACCATTGCTCTTGACAAATAGGCCCGTAAGGATTCTCTCAGTCGGTTATTGTAAAAAAGCTCACATTTCATAGGCAGAACAGTGCTTTCTGCTTAATTCCAAAAAAAAGCATTATTGATTCACTGCTGAAAGTCAGGTAACGTTTTTGCTGAGTTATCTCGTACAACGCCTAAGTCAATCAATGTAATCGCTGGTATTTCCAACCAGTGAGGAACAAATTGGAAAAAAAAACAAACAAGCAAATTACATGTTGGTGAACGTTTTACCTCGCTTAACGCCGGTTTCATGTTCTCTCGCACTTGAAGTCGGTATGAAGAAATTTGCTTACAGATATGATTGCCCAGTTGGAACCACAACGTTATTTGCGTTCGTTTTGATTAGCTAGGTGTGATAACAAGGTATTTCATTTACGACAAACATTAGAAAACGTCTCAAAACAAACCAGTCACTTACGAACATCAGCATGATGAAGTATTATCCTGTCGCTCAAATTGCATCTGAAATTCAAAAATTAAAATGAAAAAAAAAAAAAAAAACACTGAAAACACTTCAATGAGCACGCACACTACCCCATGATCCCCAGCTCTACACAGACTTTAGGGCTATTTTTACGAGAATAAATAGGCTGAAAATAAGACGAGAACTGGGCGTATAAATGGTACAAAATCCTGCCTCGCGATTAAAACAAAGTGTGTCTAAAACAGGATGTGGATTATTTTTGACCAGGGTTTTGAGCTGCTCTTCTTTAAGACGCGTCTAAAATAAGGCTTGAAATTTTTTTATGCAAACTGGCCGGGTAGATGGTACAAAATCCCGCTTTGCAACTAAAACAAGGCAACAAGCTGAGAATGTGGGTGAGTTTAAACAAACTAGGGATAGTGTAAAAGAAAATGTTCCCTATCTCTGCTCTGCCTTTTTCCTGGGCACCATTACATTATATTGGTGAAAGGTGGAAAACAGGGAGCGCGAGACTTGATGGTGAGGCAGCAGATCACTTTTTGAAGGCAACAGTCCCCCAACTCCACGTGCTCCGACCAAAGGAGGGACACATGGGGACGATATTTATGCTCAATTCAAGTTCTCTTGCCTCTATTTTCTGTGAGGCCTCTTATCAAGGTCTACAGGGATGGCATCATTTGGGCTGGTAAGATATAGAGGCTTGATTTCAGCTGTTAGCTCTCTTACCTGTTTGCATTTTCTGTTGTGAGACTAACTGCTTCTTTGTTCTTGTCAATTGCTACACAAGTAGTCTGGTGTTAGAAAAGGAAAAGGAAGATTCAATGTAAAAGATATAACAGCTGCTAAATAGAGGGGCTACTGTATAACTGTGGTGAGTGGTAAAGAAAAAGCCTTTTCGTACAGAAGCTCATAAGCCGTTGTACTTCAGGTTGTTGAAGCATAAAGCGACTAGGAGTATTACTACTCCTCCTGGATGGGATGCTAGTCTATTGCAGGGTTCCCCAGCATTAAATTCATGTTCTGGTCTCTACACCTGAGTGGAGAGAGGCATTGTGAGAGTAAAGCATCTTGCTAAAGAACACAATACCAGGCCAGGACTTGACCATTAACCATTAGCCCACTACACCTCGCAGCCATGTACAATCACTAATATTGTTAACTTCCCATAAGCAGAAACCTCTTCTAAGTGGACACTTTCAGTGTTTTCCCTAGGTATTTAAGGCCAGGCGGGCTGCTTAGCTTGATTCACAGGAAAATCGTTGCCGCCTGGCTTAAAAATTGAAGATGTAACACAACATAGCCCTACTGTTTGAGATCTGGAACGAGAATTCCTATCCATAAGCAAAGACGAAATCACTTTTTTACTGTGTTTTCGCACCTTTAATATCCTTATAAAAGTCATTTACCCTTGCATTAATGTGTTTAAATCTGTGATTGTGATGCATTCGTTTGCTACAGAAACACAACAGCACTTCAAGGTGTCGTACATGGAATACTAAACGAAGTTGTCGTGTTCGTTTAAAGAATGGTGAACTCAGCCGACTTGGATTGCTCAGAAAAGAAACTAAAATTAGTAAATTTTACTCTGGAAAAAAGACAGAAAAGTGATAGTAACGTGGGGGAACCAGTTCCGCAAATCAGGTTTTGACGGCATTTAAAAATCACAGTCAGAATACCGCCTGGCCTTCCCAAAATCCTTGGGAGAACACTGACTTTTCCTGGTCCTTGTTCACTGACAGGGGCTTCAACTGTATTTTCATCTTTGCGTTAAAATGTACACCCCCTGTAGTTCTTTACACAAGCTTACCTGAGGATATTCTGAAAGTATTGACAAACAAATGGCACCACTTCCACATCCCACTTCCAAGAAAGAAAACCCTTCACCTTTATCATCAGCAAGGCCATGATGTGTGGCAACTAGATCTACCAGTTCCTGAAATAAAAAATAAAGATTATTGATTGAAACCAATTTAACACTCACTGGTTGCATCTTACAGGTGAGGTTATTAGTTAGAGCAATTTTCAATTAAAAGTAATACCAAAATTGCTTGATTTTGCTTTACTACAAATAAGTGATTGTTCAAAAATCTTGCGCCACCTAATTAACCAATCAAAAGTAGAACCTGTGTCCCATGTTCATGCTGGCTACATGTACATGCACTGGCTATGAATTTTGATTGGTTCTCTGGATTGTCTTCGTTCTTGTGATTGGCGAGAGTGATTATTTTGGGTTGAGTTTTATGACACAAATGAAAATTGCTCTTTTAGCATAACCTAGTGACTGTATATTGCCAAACCAGGGATCTGATTGGCTATGTAAATGTTGCTAATTTATCAAATTATCAGAACATGTTATTTCAATATTGTATATATATGCAAATACGCACAAAGACAAATCACCAGAGCGTAAGAATAAAACTGCGTACATATCCTAATTAAATACTATTATCCTAAGAAACTCAAACAATAAGACAATTTAGACAGCACCTTAGGGAATCAATATTCATGTGCTATTTTCTTACTTGCCCAGCATATTTAATGCAGTGACTTATATAATATTCATTATCATGTCCTGAAGAGAACCCTGAAGAGGTTGAAAGTTCTAGACGATGTAAATGTAACTTTTTCACGCTCCAAACGGTTAGAACATGTTAGACTTCCTGGAATGTGTTTATGACATTGTCATGTCAACTGTTACCGGTCAGGATATTTTTTTCTACAGTCCACAAATCTAACAACTTAGCTGCATGTGCTATTCTTAACACCTGCCTTAATGATCATTTTTAATTTTTTCCATACCTCAGTCTCTGGTCTTGGAATGAACACAGGTGGCTTCATTTTCAAAGTTAAATATCTAAAATCCCATTCACCAATAATGTACTGTACTGGAACTCTAACACAGACAATGCAAAAAAGAAAAAAGGAAATAATAGTCATGCATAAGGTAAAGGTAAAGTCTGTCTCCGAGCCATGAGGCCCATACAGCCGGAGCTTATCCCGGTTTCCGTAGCATTAAGCGACTAGGAGTATTGCTACTCCCCCCTGGATGGGATGCTAGTCCATCGCAGGGTTACCCTCCAGCAGTAAATTCGCTGGTACCCATTTATACACCTGGGTGGAGAGAGGCACTGTGAAAGTAAAGTGTCTTGCCCAAGAACACAACGCAGCGCCCCCGCCAGGCCTCGAACCCAGGCCGTTTGTTCGTTCGATAATAGTCATGCATGAGAGTAAGTAATTGGTATAGCTGCAACACCCTGCAAGCAGATCCTCTTTTGGCTTCTTGTGAAATTATGAAAGGCTTTGCTAGCATGGTGAACCTGCATGTGCAGTGAATGGTCATCCTGTATAAAAAAATGTATAATGGTAAATGGTCATCCTGTACAAATATGTTTTAATTATTAATTATTATTATTATTATTATTATTATTATTATTATTATTATTATCTAGGGCAGAAGAAATTACTTCTAGTCACTTCATGATTTAGAAACTGGAGTGAAGTACCTACAGCTTATTCGCACATGATGACAATGGTTGAGGTCACACTAGTGCTTTTTTTACTATAGTAAAGTCAAGTTTACTATAGTTAAGCCAATTTGTAGTGTGACCGGCTTTTTTCAGTTTACTATGGTAAATGTAATCGTAGTCTGTCGCGATAGCAACGGCGGCAGGATGAAAGCAAAGTTTACTATAGTAAAACGACCTGAAAAGGCATGGTTTATCGCGCGTTTACCTAAACTTTGTTTATTTAAGTAATGGATTGTCTAAGTTTTGACATGAAATGTCTTAAAGCTCCGGAACCGTGAAATGGTTGCGCCATTTTCATTTACATGCTTTATTCTTGTGTTCGGATCAACACAGAAGCAACGCTAGACCTTTTATTTTAGTTGTCATAAAAAATTCGCTGAAAATATGTCTGACAAATGCCCGCTCTTCTTCGCCGCGCAGAAGCTTGTCTTCTCAGCATTCGCCTTGCGAGGAGAGCAGTGGTAAGCAGTGGGTAAGTCGTGCCGTCGTCTGCTCAGAAGAAAATACATGTTCAGGACACTAAATCTGAATCTCTGAGCTTTCTGGATAGCAGCGATTAATAGAAGAAGAGCAATAATCGTAAGGACCACACGTTCTGAATCAGGCGACAAGCGAGTGAAAGTGGAATGTCTGAGCATATTTGTTTTAGTTATCAAATTGCAGTTTGATTGACATCATTTGGACAAGAAGCCACAGGGCGCCCAGACAAACTGTTTGTTTATGGACTGTGCACATTTACATTTTTATAGAGAATGTATGGAATTTACCGAATGGTTTGTAGAATTGCGTGTAATGGCGCAAAACATGAACAAATTTGTGCTGAATAAATGTAAAGTTTTCCTACCTTTTGTGTCGTGTTGTTTTTTCGGCTCGAAATGGCGAATTTGAGTCGATTGAAGGATATTTTGCTTTCGCTGTTTACTATACATCTAATTATATGGAAAGGGTGGAAACTCCAACAGCTCCAAAGTAGAACACTTCCAGCGCCGAGCCGATTTTCGTCCTGATAATCCCATCGCACAGCTTTCAAACTAAGCACCAGAAAAGAGGAATGCTTGACGAATCTTCTCGTATCATTTGATCGAAAATTTATCCAAACGGTCAGGAACAAGCCCTCAAACGAAATCGGGTATCCAAAATTTTTTAGCCGTCCGAATGCGTAGCACCAATTTGTTGTGCCGAAGGGAAACGCTATTCCCCAGCCTCTTTGTGATTGGATACAATTGAACAATGGTCGTTCAAGATTTTGTTTCGTGGATAGGGAGGCAAAGGCAAAACAAATACTCAGTAGTATAGGGAGTGATGTCAATGGTGCTACACAACCTTAGGACCCTCGCGCAAAAAAATGGCAATTACGACGGCGATGCCGAAAGCGACGCATTATCATTTAAATATGCGTCGTTGTAACTTGTATGCGGCAAAGTGATTATGAAATATTCTAATGACTTAAGAAACGAGAAAGTATCCGTACATCAAGTCGGTATGAGCTGTCATTTTTAAAGCAAGCTAGCTTCAAATAAAAGACAGCGTACATTTTTCAACAAAAAAATATTTTACAGTCATAGCGAAAAAAATATCAGACTTGAATCACCTCACCTAGTTGTTTTACAGAGGTTGCAAAATAATATACCAACGTGGGAAACTCTCGTGCAGAGCCGTTTGTTATGCTTATTTATTTATTTATTTATTTATTTATTTAGCTTTTTGTTTTCTAACGTCTCTCTTGTTGAAAAATGAACGCTGTCTTTTATTTGAAGCTAGCTTGCTTTAAAAATGACAGCTCATACCGACTTGATGTACGGATACTTTCTCGTTTCTTAAGTCATTAGAATATTTCATAATCACTTTGCCGCATACAAGTTACAACGACGCATATTTAAATGATAATGCGTCGCTTTCGGCATCGCCGTCGTAATTGCCATTATTTTGCGCGAGGGTCCTAAGGTTGTGTAGCACCATTGACATCACTCCCTATACTACTGAGTATTTGTTTTGCCTTTGCCTCCCTATCCACGAAACAAAATCTTGAACGACCATTGTTCAATTGTATCCAATCACAAAGAGGCTGGGGAATAGCGTTTCCCTTCGGCACAACAAATTGGTGCTACGCATTCGGACGGCTAAAAAATTTTGGATACCCGATTTCGTTTGAGGGCTTGTTCCTGACCGTTTGGATAAATTTTCGATCAAATGATACGAGAAGATTCGTCAAGCATTCCTCTTTTCTGGTGCTTAGTTTGAAAGCTGTGCGATGGGATTATCAGGACGAAAATCGGCTCGGCGCTGGAAGTGTTCTACTTTGGAGCTGTTGGAGTTTCCACCCTTTCCATATAATTAGATGTATAGTAAACAGCGAAAGCAAAATATCCTTCAATAGACTCAAATTCGCCATTTCGAGCCGAAAAAACAACACGACACAAAAGGTAGGAAAACTTTACATTTATTCAGCACAAATTTGTTCATGTTTTGCGCCATTACACGCAATTCTACAAACCATTCGGTAAATTCCATACATTCTCTATAAAAATGTAAATGTGCACAGTCCATAAACAAACAGTTTGTCTGGGCCCCCTGTGAAGAAGCCATCTGGAAAATGTAAAAGTCAACAAGCACAGTTTACCATAGTTAACTTTTGTTTACTTTTTTTTACTATAGTAAAAGCCCTTAACCACAGGAAAAGTCTAAGTGTGACCTCAACCAATCAAAATACAATGCAATTATAAATAAATATAGTAAAGATAAAGAGGGTAACGTCTGCAAGCCTAGTGGCCCATCAGGCTGGAGCTTATCATGATTTTAGTAGCATGAAGTGACTAGGAATATTTTTACTCCCCCCTGGATGGGATGCTAGTCACCTGGCATGGGCGGAGAGACTCTCTCCACCCAGGTGACTTGCAACCCTCTCTGAGAGGCACTGTGAGAGTAAAGTGTCTCACCAAAGAACACTACACAATGACCCTGGCCAGGGCTCAAACGCAGACAGCTTGATCTTGAGTCCAGCACATTAACCATTAGGTCACCGTGCCTCCAACAACAGGGTGGCCATGAGGTGGGGTTCCATGGTATTATAATTTTTTCACTTACTCATTATTGGATGACAGCATACTGTAAGCTAATTTTTATAATAAACTTGTTTATGATAATATTGTTATTGATTATAATTCTAAGGGGCCAGACCATGAACGTAATGGCGCTCCTGAAAATATCTAATTGCTGTAACCGTTCATCAGTAGGATGCCTAAAATGCGTGCAATTCCACAATTGGTTTCGGCTCCATTAAATCCTATACCAATTGCAGAACATTTTAGGAGGAGCCACCCACGATGTGAGCACAGTTACAGACAAGATAAAATAATAAGGTAGTGAACACTATACCCTTAAGTAGCCTTATAGTTTTCAGCAGAAAATGGCTGATTTACTTCACTAGTAAGATATTCATTATTCTGGACATGACATAAACCTCATCCAATAACTACAAGCTGTTGCCACACCATCGTTTATGTTTATTTAGTACCTTTGAAGTCTTTGAAGGCACATCTCATTCATTTTTCTAGCCTCCTCCTTTGTTAAATTCTGGTCATTTTCTATCACACTACAATCCTAGTTGACCAATGGAACAGAAAATACGTCTGTAAGTATTTAAGGATTCAAATCCTGAGTTTAACATCTTAATTGTCCTTCGGAGATTTTGGTTCTGAGTAAAGACATTTTTTTACAGATGATCAAGTCCTACATTCTCAAAACCTACCCACTTAAATTTGTTATGTAAAAAGTTGAGAGAAAATGGGATTGATCAGTTCTGGAGCGCTCCTTTTTGACAAACAAGAACAAGAGTCAACAAGGGTTGAGGGAGCAGAAATGGTGCAGTGGTGAGAGCACTCACCTCCAATCAAGGTGACCTAAGCATGTTCCAAGCTTTTGGTAGTTGGGAGTGAGCGAAAAGTGGGCGAGCAGGAGCGAGGGAAAAAAAGATGGGGGACTCTTTCCTTAGTCCCCCCCTTATTTTTCCCTCGCTCCCGGCCTATTTCGCTCTTCACCAACTACCATGAGCCTGGATCACTCTAATGTCACCTGGGTTCCAGTCTGCAGAATATGGCAGAACTCAACAAGATCTCCCATGTGCAGAGCCAGAAGTCAGGAACTCGCATGTGCATGGTCATGCTGTGGTCAGCTGTCACATGCATGCAATGCTGCAATTCTTGTGTGCGCAATGAACATTTAGAAAAAAGGCTCGCGCATGCACTTGCCATACCCTGCAGACTGGTTTCAAATCTTGGACCTGGCAGGGTTTTTCTCTGGGTTCTCTGGTTTTCCTCCCTACATTTCTAAATTCCAATTTGATCTAGAGTCCACGGGCTAACATGGCATCAAGGCTCTGGGGCTAAAACAAAAGAAACTTTTTTAATCCATAACCGTGAGGTGATTCTTTTGTTTTAGCTCCTAAACCTAGCGTCAATGAAATGTTATTTTATTAATCGAAACTGGTCACTCTGTTTGTTTGTTTTTTATTTACCTGTTTTTTTTTTCTTCTTCTTTTTAAGGAGGCCATTAGATATTAGATTTTTTGGGGGGAGGGGGGGGGGGTACAGCAACTTTTTCAAATGGTTCTGCCAAAAAAAAATGGACCAGTAGAAATTGGTCTTATCAATCAGGAAGGGGGTTCGGATGACAAGTGAACATCCCTGGGGGAGAAAATTCCCCAGGGTATATAATATACTCCCTCTCATCCCTTCTCTTTCACCATTTATTACCATAGGCGTACGAGGCGGGGGGGCGAGGGGGGCTGCAGCCCCCCCAGTGCCGAAATTTTTCGGGCAAAATGCTTGGAATTCGGGCAACAAGCCTAGCGAAAAAATAGAAAATAAGCCGACAAATCTCAATATTACGTTCAAAACTAATTACATCAACAGAAAAAGTATTGGAAATCTACCGAGCTTTGTGGTTCAAAAGTCCAAATTTCTCATTCACCTGCTTTCCTTTCCTCTTGCAAATTGCTGTAATCATGTTCGATTTTCCTTGCAAATTCTGTGTGACCACTCAGTTTGATTCAGTTGCAATTAGCTTTTCTATAGCTTGAGCATTTGCGCATGGTGGACCCAGTGTAAGACCTATTCATCCCTTATGGTTTCACACGCTTTTGTGTAACTCTCAAGTGGGGGGAAAACAATGTAAATTGGCTTGCCCAAAGTACTTTAATTTTCGCTGAACTAGGGTCAATAAATAAAATATTTCCGAAGAAAAAGGATTCAGTGCATTGACACCTTCGGGCAATGCTACGAAATTAATAAAAGAACTATTGTTTCCTTTAAAGTGAGTAAAATTATTATTAAGCAAGCAGGCAAGGTTTTTTCACAACTATTTTAATGCACGTTTTGTTTTGCATATTATATAGGCCTCTTTTAATTCAACCCATGCTAATTTTGTTTTCGGGCAGTAAGGTCTCCGCCCCCCCAGGTCCGAAGGTGCCCGTACGCCTATGTTTATTACTGATGTTTGCCATACGTACCCGTGCCCTCTCCTTGCCAAGAACATGTTCTGTGATGAATTTCACTGATAGATCTGCTTCAGGTACACCCTCTTCCTTTAAACGTTGCATCCACGTGGCTGTGATAAGCTTGAGATTTTGCGTCTCAAGATTCTTGACATCGGCACTAGAACGTTGAAAATGTGCATAGAAGCAACGTTTCTGTAACTTGGTACAGCTCTTCATGAGTTGAACACGATGGTAGCTGCACAGTGCAGCTAGTGCTGTCCTTAAAGAAATCATTTTCGTCGAAAGATTTTCACCACTGTCATTTGTTGAATCGCGCGCGCAAAATTTGAAATGTTGATGACTTGGGCCGGAAGATGGACTTCACTTGAATAATGAAAATCAATGGATTTTAACGCATTTCCAGTAATTACAGCTTAACTTCAGGTAAATAAGCAATCTGATTAATCGCTTTGCCGATTAAACGCTTTTTCTCTGCAGAGAACGAGAAATTTTTCCGCACCACAAGGCCGCCATATTGGATTTACATTCATCCCCAGTCTGCCGTAGGCGACTTGAAAGCGGAAAACTGGATCGAATTTCTCTAGACGTAGCAAGTTGCAAGAAGTCCGAAGAAGTTGATGTGATATTGGGCTAGTTTAACCAGGAAGATCTTTCTTTAAGACGCTGAAAACACTTTCTGAAAGCTATCTATAATCATTTAAACAAGCAGTGAAGTTTCTGAGAGGTGCCATTTGCTGGCTTTCGGTTTCGAAGCAATGTTTTCACCATGAAACATTATAGCTGCTTACGACATGCGTGAAATTACATGTGGCTCTGTTGTTGTGAAGTTTATTTCTTTGCTGTTTGTCATCGCGGAATTAAAAATAGGTGAGTGGTAAAATAAATGTTTAGAATTTCTTTCGTGCGGGTAATTTAGTAATGGACGTAGTTTATTTTTTGCAATCAAGGTGAAAATTTGAACACGCTTTTTACAAAGCTACAGTATGCCGGTGTGTTTATCAAAATGCATGTAGCAGCTGCTTTTAGTACTAAAAATCGTTTCAAAAATAATCTGGACGAAGAGAAGCATCAAACTTATTGAGTTCTTAGGAGGTCAATAAATATGCTTAATTTTCTGCTCTTCATAATTCGCTGAGTTGACATATTTCTCATAAATTTATTGCAGTGGTAAAGTTGTCAGGTTTATTTTTGTTGAAATTGCATACATTATATGCAAAATTGGCGTACATTGAAATGTAAAACGAAATTGTTGCCTTGATCGTTGGTTGACTTCCTGGGTTGACAACCCAACCGACTCTGGTAAAAAAAAAAAATAATATAAAATGATATATTATATCATTTTCGAAATCTTTTATCTTTGTGTTGGTAAAACAGGGGAGATACTTGATGTAAAATAATTTGATTTTTCTTACTGTTTCAGTGCATGGAATACCTTTATCTATTAACCAAGAAAACGGAAACAATATTAAACCTCCAACAAGTGGAAATCTGACCAGCAACCGAAATGACTCAAGACTACATATAAACATTACAAGCAATGAACTAAGCACTGAACAAACCCAAACATCAACAAGCTTTGTCAAAATATCATCAACAAACATTCCTACGACACGTACCGACACACTGGACGGTTTTGAAAGCAGCAGTGCAAATATGTCAAACATTACAACAACTGCAAGAACTTCAACAAGCAACAGGATCACCACTTTTCACATTATTTCAGAGAATTATACAACTGTTTCACCGTCACCTAGTATTGCCACACACAAGCATCACTTTAACATGAATATACTTGACTACATTCTTATACCAGTAGGATGTTTGTTGGCAATTGTGATTTCATATTGTTTGGTGAGTACAGCTTTTACTTAATTTCTGACCATCTCCCATGATTGTCATTTTCTCCAGCATAAGGCAATGCTTTCAATAAGACCCAGCACATAATAATTCCTGAAGAAGTGGAAGAAGTCTAAAGGGGGCTGTACAGTGTACATACATGTAATGATGGTAGGGCTGGAGGCAGGAGGGTGTGATGGGTGCGTCCTCACCCACCCATGGGCCACAAAGGTATGCCTAATTGGGGAGTAAGGGTTAAAATGACTCTCAGAATGCTGGAAATGTGGACTATTACAGCTTAATTTTTCTAAATGTCCTGGGGGAGAATACTCCTAAAACCCCCAAGACATCCACGCCTCTAACGTTCGCACCCACCCATGCAAGATCCTGCCTATGTCCCTAGATGGCAACTATCATTTGATGGCATTTGATGTTAGAGATCTAGCTAGAACATAGCTCAGACATTGTGATTCAAATTCCAGGTTCGCCATGTGCAGAAAGTAAGGAGGAAGCGCAGGCTTGAACGAGAGCTATTACATCAGTACTCATATCCAAACAGTGAAGCAGATGATACAGAAGAACAGAATATTGGAGATTTAGAAAGCATTGTTAATACTCAGTTTGTTGCCTTCAGTGATCGGTCTGACAAGAATCTTTATGAAAATTCTCCTGAGGTAAGTTCTAGTCCAACTCTTGAATAGACTGCAAGTATAAAATCCATGAAATAAGGGCAAAAATAGTGAGGCAGATTGAGCAGTCACAAGCCACAAGTAGTGTGGGTGATCTCCCTTCTTTGTTTTTGAGTTTGTTCCATGGATTTAATAGTGAAAAAGAGAAACTGCTCTCCATCTTCTCTTGAAAAGCTCTTGCATGAGTCCAGGCATAACTTATCGATAATCAATGACATCAATCGCTAATCAATGAGTAATCGATGGGTAATCAGTTGATTAGTCATTAATTATTGGTGATGATCATGATCAATAAGTAATCGATGAGTAATCATAGCCCAAAATTTTGTGGTCTATCGATTACTCATCGATGACCCATCGATTACTCATTGACTGTTATACTGCGCACAAAAGACACATTTCTTACTTTCTTGTACCATTTTGTTCGTTTGTGATTTTTTTTATCTCTGTTAGCACCGGAATGAGATGATATCGATGAGTTATGAATGAAATCAATGACTAATCGATGCAGTCGATGACTAATCGATGACCAAAAATTTTGTGGCCTATCGATTAGTCATCGATTACTCATTGATCATCGGCAATAATCAATGACTAATCAACTGATTACCTATCGATTACTCATTGATTACTCATTGATTTCATTGATATCATTGATGTCATCGATTGGTTATGCCTGGATGAGTGTACACAGCCTGCAATGAAAGTCCTGTCTGATCGCCCCAGAGCTAGTGTGTTTTCCTGTCAGGTTGGTGGATTTTATTCATCACTTGCCCAATGGGCAAGTAACATTGTAGACTTTTTGTTGGCAGATATAAGTGAGGCCACTGAAAAAGGCCTTCAGGCTAGCACACAATGGCTTCACCTTGCCCTTAACCCTTTAAAGTGCTACTATGATCAAATTTTTGATTTCCATTTTTTGACATTTTCGTGTTACTACAATAAGACTTTCTTACTCACCTTGCCAATTTTCAATCTATTACAAACATCGGAAGTTGTTTTATTTTAACGTTTATTTCCTATAATTTACGGCCTCCATTAAACAACCCTGTTCCAAGGCTTGGTTGCGAATAGGGAGAAAATGACGTCAAAGGCTCCAAATACCTCACGGGTTGAAATTATAATAACAATATGTATTAAAACTCACGCAAAAAGCAACAAAAACTTTGGGCTTGTTTTTCGTGCAATTTTCTATGATGATTGCTATTCTAATTTCAACCCGTGAGGTATTTTTGAGCCTTTGACGTCATTTTCTCCCATTCCCAACCAAGCCTTGGAACAAGGTTGATTAATGGCGGCCGTAAATTCTCTGGAATAAATGTTATAATAAAACGACTTCTGATGTTCGAAATAGATTGAAATTTGGCAAGGTGAGTAAGAAAGTCTAATTGCTCACGACAATGTAAAAAAATCAAAATCAAAAATTTGATCATAGTAGCACTTTAACCCCTAAAAGTGCCAATTGGCACATAGTGCCATAACTTGGTCAATATTTGTCCAATTTATTTGAATTTTTGACACCACCAAGTCGTCAAAAGATCTGCATGTTGAAAGCATAAAATTGTACCTCCCCCCTATATGTTACATGATTGACCACCCCCATAACTTTTGCAACTTTTTTGCCTGACACATACATAAGTGACATGCAACATTACTGAAATTTACCAGGAAACTGAGAGCTGCACAATAAGCTATAGTTTAAGGGTATACCTACTATATACGGAAAGAAACAATTTTTAAATCTTTTTCTTTTTAATGTTTCAACCAACTTCTTTGAAAACTGTAACTTCCTTCTTATTTGTTCAAGTGTTTAATGAAATTTTCTGATCAAGAACTTTCAAATGGAAAATTCATTTTCGTTGCATCCTGATACAGTCATCAACGTTCTCTTCTGACATGCATTATATGCTCAGTGCTTCTTCCACTCGAGAGATGCGTTTTGAAATTCAACCCAAACAATTCCTTATTGAAAATGTATCTCTTTTGAGATCTTTGTATTGTCTTTCCTAACAAGGAAGCAGATGGTACACAATCTATGGGAAAGCTTGCTATGCCAGCTTAATGGTTGCAAAATTTTTACCCAATCAATCAATTAATGAACAACTTTATTAATGCGTCAGAGCAATTCTAGCCAAGAGTGAAACACTCTCTACTAATAGGGGACACATAAAATAAATAAAAATAATAATAATAAAAAGACTTAAAATAGATATTTACAATAAAAACAGACTAAAATTCAACTACGCTATTTACAAATAATTTCAATAACAATTTTAAAATAAGTTAATTCATATTTAAAATAAATCATGTACTACATAAAACGCAGTTGTCGCATCCATGTTCAATTTTCAGTGAAAGGTTAGTTTAAGTGATCTGTCTTTTAAAAAGTTGCAGAGACAGTAAGTTTTTTAAGTTCCAATGATGTTGGATGAATAATATCAAATTACATTGTAACTGATTGTGTTCTTTTAACACTACAGGTAACCCTGGCATTTGATGAGAGCTCCAAGCTAGTGGTTCAAGAACCTGCACCCCCTTCTCCCTCAGAAGACCTTGAAGCTTCAACAAGTTTTACCAGCTGATACAGGGGGGAGTTGTCATAAGTAAAGGTCGTATGATTTTCCACCTTGACCTGATGTGACATACTGAATGGATGTGACTTTTTAATGTCAAGGAGTTTAGGATTGGTTGCACGGGTAAAAGATTAAGGAAAAAACAAATTTATAAAAATCATTTCAATAGAAAATTACAAAAATCATTACAATAGAAATACATGCTAATCCTGGATTAGTTTAATCCTGCTTTTATTGATTTAGCTCAGGTTATTGTGATAAAACAAGCTTATACAATCGATTAGATTTAATTTTAAACATCTTGATATTGATTTCATATACAAACCTTTAATTTGTTTCTTGGTCATTTGGAAACGAATTGCACATGTAGTAGAATGATTTCAAAAGAAATGTAATTCATGTAGTTGAAATGTTACAATTTCTAAGTTTGATGAAAATGTGTCACCAATCTTGTGATGTAAAATTTGAGGTTATTCCACAGTTTTACATGTAAGCTGGTGTTAGATTGGGACAAAATATAGGGGTCAATTCAATAAAACATTTACAAGTGTAATTTACAAGTGTAGCTTTTGTTTTCAACCTCTAAAAAAAAGCTACACTTGTAAATTACACTTGTAAGGGTTTTATTGAATTGACCCCAGATAACAGAGTTTCCAATGTGCATATTGTATTAAAAATTCTGTTATCACAAGCTCCTTTGAAGCTAGGAAATCAATGAATAAATGCATGATCTTTGTACAAAGTTGCCGTTTTACTATTTAAAATAAATTGCTCATGGAGGTGTGATATTGTTGTTTATACAGTTAACATGTTGTATATTGTTTCTGTGAGCAATAGGAGATAATTGTAATTGTGCATCAGTAACATGTAACTATTTAAAGTCATTTGCAACAGGTTTTTAGAAATAAAATAAGACGGACAGTTGGAGCTGGTCCCGAAGGTGTCCGATAATAGATAGAGTCGACTACTTTTTTCTCGCTTTTTTTTTCTATTGTACTCGACTGCTATTCCAAGGTTTTCTCAGTTTTGATCTGCGAGTACGCTTGACAGAAGCTAGTGAAAGTGTTCACAAAGCGCCACACAACTGTAAAGTGTAAATTTTGGTAAAAAATACAGACTATTAAAACATAAAATGTCTCTCTGGCTCCAGTTATTTCTTACGGAGTGAAGAGGGGGGGGGGGGGGGAGGGATGCTTAGGTAGCGAGGTGCCGCTGGGTCGCCTAAACCCTAACCCTGTCTTAGGCAAAAAATCAGGTTCTGATTTTCCGAGTGCCCTGTTGAAGTCAGATTTCCTTGTTTTGTGACTCTAATTTCGCTTGTTGTCAATGTTGACATCAATCAGGGGCACCCATCGAGAATATAGTTCAAAACCACTTAAAGATAGCACCGTTGAACGTATTTTAGTATTTAAACGGTAGATATAGGCATTTTTATCCCCTAAAATTTTTTTTTATCTGTTCGGATTTCCTAGCTGAAAGTCTAGTGATCCGAAAGTTATAGACGTTATAGGGATCAAAACTTCAAACTTACCTGTTCAAAAAAATTCCAGCCAGAGAAAGGCTCTCGAAAATTCTAGGCGACCTTTTTAGAGTAAAAATCCGTTAAAAATGAACAATTATACCATAGATATTCGAAAATCCTAGGAAAGGCAGGCAAGCAAAAAAATTTACAATGAATGTTCCGAACATTCTAGATCTCAAATCGTCTTCCGAACAGATATTTTAACGAAATATTCCGTTGGGTGCCCCTGATCAATGCCAACATTAAATCCCTCCTTATGAAAACCAAATGCAAGGCTGGCGCTACAGCAAAGGACGCTTTTAATAAATAGGCCAATGTTTCGACTAGTACAACTAGTCTTCTTCATGATCAGGGCCAGTGCTATTATGAAAGAAAAAACGGTTCTAAAATTTAAAATTACAACGTAAGCAATGGAAGTTAATAGTTAACTAGTATCAGTAAATCTTGGGCTCCTGCTAGACTACGAGCAGTCCCTATTTTTTCGCAGAGTCCGTCGAGCTTGAAGCGAAATTTTTTTTTTCGAAGAGTCCGTCGAGCTTGAAGCGAAAAAAAAAATACGCGCGGGGGGAGGAGGCGGGGCGGAGCGAGATGCTTCTAGGGACTGCTCGTAGTCTGGGCTCCTGCTAGTATACATGACAAAAGGATCTGTAACACTGGCCCTGTCGAAGACTAGTACTAGTCGAAATATCGGTTCATCTGTAGTCCCAACACGTTAGTAACGTCTGTTACGAGCATTTCTACAAAGAGAGATCCAGCAACAACAAGTACTGGAGTTTTACTTTGCGTTATCCTGCATTCAAAGGTTTTATCCGGGGGGGGGGGGGGACTCGCATATGAAAGTGACGGGGATGCTCGTCGTCTCGCTTAGGGGTGTAGATTTCGGATTTTTGGTCTCGTTTAGGGTGTTCCGGGCAAAACGCCAATATTTGTAGCCGTAATGGTCTCGTTAAGGGTTACACACGAAGAAATATACAAATTTAAATTCTATTCTTTGTTTTTTGGTATCTTTTAGGGGTCAGCAAAAGGTTGAGCCACACCCAGATTGGTCTCTTTTAGGGGTTATTTTCGAAATTTCCGACGAGCATCCCCGTCCGTTTCATTTAGGAGCCGCCCCTCCCGCTCTGAAGGGAAAAGCGCCCTGGGGACGAGGTTAGAGTCCCCCCCGGGGGTTTTAAATCCCTCCTTATGCTAATGGCCGGAACCACTCCTGCCGGAACATGTAACTTACAGTTACCCCCCCCCCCCAAGCAAGGGATTTTGGATCATTTTGCCTTCGCGTATTGGACCGTTGCCTGTGTGCAGACGTATCCTTAGTTTTTTCTTGATTCGTCACTTTTTTCGAAACAGGAAGGAAAAGAAGGCTTCTGCACACAGGCTTATTATAATGCGACCGCAACTCTTTCGCAATGCATCGAAAAAAAGGTCATTGCTATTTTGTTGTTGTTGCGAGATAGGTCTCTCCAAATGTGAGTCCTCTCCTAACAACAAGCTGAGGTTGGTACATCCCTTAAAAAACTTTACCAGCGGTGAAGGTTTCGAAAATTAACGGAACCGTCAATGTAGGGAATAGCGTTTTGGGGGTTTATCATTAGTCTAGTGTATCGAGGGAAGGGCGGTAACATTGTAAGCCATTTTAAAAGGCGCGAAAGACTGGAATACGTTGACTGACGGATTTGATGAAAAATTATTATTTTTAAATTGTACAATCTGTAAACTAACTAAAACCGCAAAAAGATTTTTGTTTAAAATTTGCTTGAAAGAATGCAGCGACGTTTTAAGTTTTCAAGTCATACATTTGATTTAAGTTGGAATTTTTAGCATTTAGCAGTCGGCCAAAGTACAGACAAATGTCTGAAAAACTAAAAATGAAAACTGTACCTTTCCAAACGTTGCTACGTTACTCAGACTTGTTCAAAATTTGCACGATTACTGAAATTAATTTCGACGCAACCTGCGGTTAGAGTGGTCAAGTATGACGACACTGAAGTATAAACCCTTTACATGTTAACTTACTTTTACTCCAATGGGCCCTTTGCAACTAACGTTCAAAATATCACTTTGCTGCACTGTAAGTTCCGCTCTGGGACATACAAAACAAAAAAGTCAGGCATGACTGGCTGAAATCGCTTTGTCGTTTGTAAATCTTTATTATAGCTTTTGGAAAAATAATGGAAAACAAAGTTTTTAGTTTAGGGGTAGATTCAGATCAATCCTTAAGTTCAAGTACGTGATCTTCACTTCCGCGGTCTACTTTGACGTCCCATCCTTCTGCGAGATTCAATGCTTGAATGAATCAATCAATCAGTCAGTCAGCCAGTCGGTCACTTAATTGTCCGTCAGTCATCACTCACTCATTGAAAATGAATATCTGTACAAGAATCGGAAGACTTTTCGCTCTCTTCAAGATCCTTCAAGGATAATATTATTTGCCAAACTTTTCGTAGACTTTCCACAGCCTCTCGATTTTTCAACGCAAAAAAGCAAACGAAGCGAGCGCAAAAGGGCAAACGAAGCTAGCGCGAGCGCGCGGGTGGTGGGGGGAGTGAGCGAAGCATTTTGCGAATGGCGTCCAGTTCTCTCGCCATTCTCACCGCGCGCTCATTGATCGAAAAAACACGAAAAAATAGAGGGCTGTGGACAGTCTAAACTTTTCGTTGTTCGTTTTCCACTGTTGAGTTCGGGAGGGGGAGGGGGGGGGGGGATTTTTCAGTTTGACCAGCTTGTATGCAGACCATGCAAGTCGAAATCCGCTATTGCTGAGAGCTCTTCTGATTTCGTAAGGGGCGCATGTGGTTATAGCCTGTTCCAGGCGTTCGATTACTTGGGGAACAGCGCGAAAAAACAACGCCTGGTTGACATCATCCACCGCAATCAAACGACAGAAATATGCAAAAAATAAGAAAAGTACTGCAAAGATAAGGTTTTAATTTTCACAGTTCAAAGTTCGATACATAACCGGTATCCTAAGGGTTTACTAAGTTTTTTGGAGCTTTACTAAAAAAGTTCTACGTGTTTGAAAATAGCGATATGCGGACTTGTGGCGCCATATGTCAAAGCACCTTTGGTTCGGATGCGAAACATTTTTAAAAAAGTAACAACACTGGTTTACCTGAGGGAATGGGATTATGCTTTCACTCGGCAACACACGACCCCTCAAGCATATATTTGCTTTAAAACAGATCGTGATTAAATAATTAACAATTATCCTGCGAAATCGCGCGGGATATCGCCTGATACTTAGCCGACGAGGCCGTAGGCCGAGTTGGCTAAAATCAAACGATATTCCGCAAGATTGAGCAGGATAATTGTTTTATTATTCAACAAATTGTCAAAGAAACACATTTTGCACATAGAAAAACTGTAATTCTGCAGCGCTTTACAAGATTTCGGACGAATCTTCGCAACCTACGAATATCGCAGGATATCTGTTATGTACGGATGACAGATATCGTTAACATTTTGACCATATATGGGCAGCGCGCGCATCTGTTGAATAATAAAGGTTATTATTATTATTATTATTATTATTATTATTATTAACTATTTTTATGTATCCTTGCTCGTAAATGGTAATCACTTCAATTTGAACAAAAAACGGCGAAATGAAAAGAAAACCTGCCTGAGACGTTTGACCGCGGTGAAGTTGATCA